>NC_043716.1:37000587-37003199 GCF_006229205.1 Suricata suricatta
GTTCGCTCCGCTGTAGCGACAGACGGGTAGAGGAGCTGCCCCGCCGGTTTGCTCCGCCCTGTGAAGGAGAGATGGGGAGGCGTTGGGCGGGGGCTGAAGTAGAAAGGAGCCTCCCCCATCGACGCCTCCCTCGACGTTAGCCCCTGAGCCGTGATGCGGGCGTGGGTCCTACTCTCCGCGGTGCTCTGGTACCTCACTGGAGGTGGGGCTCCTCCCGCTTGGTCCTACCCCTACGGCCTCGTCCCTCTTCCCAGTTCTGCCCCCTGCGCTTCTCCCCGCCCTAACCCCACTCTGAGCCCCGGCTCCTCTTCTACCTAAAAAGTCAGGGGTTTCTTTCTTCCGCAGTTGGAGGTCAGCGTTCTTCCGAACTCACGGGGAACGGCTTAGTTTACGGCAAGCCGGGACACCCAGGTACTGAGGACCTCTTCACTCCAGAGCCTATCAGAAGAGCAGGGGGAGCAGTGGACCTGCTTAAGATTCTTCCAACGAAGGGAAAGGGAGAGAACATTCTTTGAAAGTTCACCTGGTGCTTGAGGCTCGCGTCATTTCATCGTTACAGAGACCGTGCTACGCCTTAGTGTCTGTCACCCGGCCTAAAGTCTCACAGCTCCCACGGAGCTCAGACTCAATCCAGATCTTTCTCTGATGCCACCTCTCTTACAGGTGTCTCTACTGCTTTGCAATATGCAAGGCCCACTCAGAGTGATTTCCAGGGCTGCAAGCCCCTCTGTTTGGAGCTCCAACGCGTCCTTTAAGGCTCAGCGCAACTGTCGCTTATCACTGTGATAACACTTTCCCACACTCCTCAAGGACACTTGGTCACACAGGCTAACTTGAGATAACTTTGGGAAAACTTGGGGCGTTTGTCAAGTTTGGTGCTCTCCATGTTTGGAGCCCTTCTCCTTTTCACCAGCTGCCAAACTGTGGGACGGTACCTTCTTTGTATGTTCAGGGCCTGGCATTCAGTAGACTATTTTTTATTTTTATTATTTTTTAATTTTAAAGTTATTTATTGGTTTATTTGTTTTGAGAGAGAGCGAGTGCAAGCGGGGGAGGTGCAGAGGGAGGGAGAGAATCCCAAGCAGGCTCTACCTGCGGGGAGCCAGACCTGGAGCTGGATCCCAGAACTCTGGGATCATGACCTAAGTGGAAACCAAGTAAGCATCTGATGCTCAACGGATTGATCCACCCAAGGGCCCCCCTTTTCTGATCTTTAAATCAATTCCACTAACCCTTCAAAAAATTGATTCAAGTGAGTTCTGAATCTGTACATTAAAATGAAGTAAATGTATCTAAATGTATCGTGTACATTTTTATAAACAAAACTATAATGTTACAGAAAAAAGAATATTGACTATCAGTCTAGAGTTTAAAAAACTTGTGAGAAGCAAGGAAGAATTTATATTAGTATTCTAAATGTTATAATGATATGCATTTTTCGAATAGGGAAATCAAAAAAGAAATAGTGTGTCCTTGAGACAAAATGGTAGGAAATGTATTTCTTAATTTTGCTAATATATGTTATTTTATTTTGTCACAGTGAAATTATATGTAAAATTACATGACAATAGCCCAATCCTTGTCTGTATGGATTTTAAACGTGCGAAAAAAGAAATAGTGGATCCTACCTACATATGGATTGGGCCTAATGACAAGCCATTAACAGGTAATTTATTTGATCTTAGTATCTTCTTTTTAAATGTTATAGACTTTTGGGGGGGAGTCTATTATAGTTTTTTATTTTCATTCTCATAATTTTTCCATTAAAATATCTTTTTTAAATTTATTTTTTAAATTTACATCCAAGTTAGTTAGTGTATAGTGCAACAATGGTTTCAGGAGTAGATTCCTTAATACCCTTTACCCACTTAGCCCATCCCCCCTCCTACAACCCCTCCAGTAACCCTCTGTTTGTTCTCCATAGGTAAGAGTCTCTTGTGTTTTTGTACCCTCCCTGTTTTTATATTACTTTTGCTTCTGTTCCCTATGTTCTGTTTCATATCTTAAAGTTCTCATATGAGAGAAATCTTATATTTGTCCTTCTCTGACTAATTTCACTTAGCATAATACCCTCAAGTTCCATCCATGTTGCTACAAATGCCAAGATTTCATTCTTTCTCATTGCCATGTAGTACTCCATTGTATAGATAAACCACATCGTCTTGATCCATTCGTCAGTTGCTGGACATTTAGGCTCTTTCCATGATTTGGCTATTGTTGACAGTGCTGCTATGAACATTGGGGTACATGTGCCCTTATGCATCAGTACTTCTGTATCCCTTGGGTAAATCCCTAGCAATGCTATTGCTGGGTCAGAGGGGAGTTCTACTGTTAATTTTTTGAGGAATCTCCACACTGTTTTCCAGAGCAGCTGCACCAGTTTACATTCCCACCAACAGTGTAGGAGGGTGCCTATTTCTCCACATCCTCGCCAGCATCTATAGTCTCTTGATTTGTTCATTTTAGCCACTCTGACCGGCGTGAGGTAGTATTTCAGTGTGGTTTTGATTTGTATTTCCCTGATGATGAGTGATGCTGAGCACATCAATGGACATTTGGGCTCTTTCCATACTTTGGCTATTGTTGATAGTGTAGACTTTTTTTTTTTTTTT
>NC_043716.1:37003299-37007774 GCF_006229205.1 Suricata suricatta
GCCCTGAAATTTATTTGTGTCTTAAGTTTTTATTTATTTATTTTTAGAGGACAGATACAGCGTGAGCAGGAGAGGGGGAGAAAGAGAGGGAGAGAGAGAGAATTCCAAGCAGCCTCTGCACTGTCAGGGCAGAGCCTGACCCAAGGCTCGAACTCACAAAACAGTGAGATCATGACCTGAGCCAAAACTGATAGTTGGATTCCTTCGCCACCCAGGCACCCCTGAAATTTAATTTTAACTGCGGCTTCACTTGCTCCATACTTAGACAAATCATGTTATGTATCTTGCTCTGTGCCCTATCTTCTCTGCATGTAAAAACCAGCATACAAAAACTTTTGTACCCTACTTCCCAGAGCGATATTAGTTCAAAAGTTTTTATAAAACCTAAAAGTTATCTTTGTAGCATCTGTATTGGAGATGAATATCCAATACGTACTTGTTTTTATGATGTTAGAACAGTGTTTGGGAATATTAGCATTATTAATTTCTGTTTTACATGAGGAAATTGTGTAGTACTATAGAGCAGTATAATCTCATTTACTAAGTTACCAGCATAAAGCAGTTGAAATTAGAGGCCAAGAAATGAGTTGAAGAAAACCAAAATATATTTCAAAAGTGTACTTGTCTCATGTGACTTTCCATAGAGTAATAACAGAATTAGGATTTTTTTAAATTCTTGAAGTTAAATGTTTAAATAGTCCATTAATTTTTAAATTTTTGTATTTATTTGGAACCCCAAGTTTAGTAAATAGTGTCTGAATTGTTATATGTTAAACAACCAAATAATTTACTATTTTTATTTAGAAAATAATCAAATAAATATAACTAAAACAGGAAAGCTGATGGTGAAAGATTTTCTGGAGGCTTCGTCTGGACCTTACACATGCACTCTTTCTTATAAGACTGTCAAAGCAGAAACCCAGGAAGAAACAATAGTAAAGCAGAGATATGACTTTATGATCTTTGGTAAGAATATGGGCACATTTTAACTTATATATTTAGTTTGGATAAGAATTAAGTGTATGGTCTCTTCACTTAGTGAGAATGACCACACAAACTCTTAAATTGACATCTAGATAGTATGTCCTTAACAATCCTCTTTCAGCCTCCTACTTCCCACCCTCTAGGTATTGCAAGAATAATCTACTTTCTCACAGTTTTGCCAGGTAATTTAAAAACCGATGTTTAATTCTATAAAGCAAATTGATAATCCTTTTCACTGGCCTCTGCTGAGAGCAGCGACACTTTCTGCATTTTAAGATATTCCTCCATCTTATTTTTTATACTGTTAACTTATATGTATATATCCAGCCATTTCTTCTCTTGTATTGATTAGATAATATATCAGATGAAAACAACCTTTTTTCATTAAAGTTATTAGTTTTATATAGTTTTTGAGGACAAACTGATAAAACATTTTATTAAGTTTCTATGTTGATTTGCAAGATTAACAGGATTTAGTATTACATGTTATTTGCATATTCTTTGGTAGAAGAAATTAATGGTGAGCACAATTGTTTTTATTCTCATAATTTTTTAAAGCCTATCGGGAACCTGATTATTCATATAAGATGGCTGTACGTTTTACCACAAAGTCTTGTGAAGGAAAATATAATGACCTGCTTTTTAGAGTGCTGAAGAAAATCTTGGATAATTTAATGTCTGATTTGTCATGCCATGTCATAGAACCATCATATAAATGCCATTTTGTTAAAATTCCAAAACATGGCCTCATACATGAGCTATTTATAGCCTTTCAAGGTAAAAAAATTTTTTAAACATTTCTTTAATGTGAGATCTAACAAATAGTAGGCCCTAAATGTTTGTTAAGCACTAAAGTAGATTGTTGGTCCTACCCTGGTTATGGTTTTAAAAATTAACATTTTAATTATTTATCTTAAACAATGATATATTGTTGCTTATCTTTTCTTTAATCTTTTTTAAGTAGGCTCCATGCCCAGCATGGGGCTTGAACTCACAACCCCAAGATCAAGAGTTGCATGCTCTACTGAAGGAGCCAACCAGGCACCCCAGTATTGTTGCTTGTCTTTTAGAAGTCAATATCATTTTATAAATATGGCCTTTAGCTATACAGCTAATATTTAATATATAAATTCTTATAAAATTTTAAATTGTGGGGTGCCTGGGTGGCTCAGTTGGTTAAGCGTCCGGCTTTGGCTCAGGTCATGATCTCACGGTTTGTGGGTTCAAGCCCTGCATTGGGCTCTGTGCTGACAGCTAGCTCAGAGCCTGGAGCCTGCTTCAGATTCTTCATCTCCCTCTCTCTCTGACCCTCCCTGCTCATGCTGTCTCTCTCTGTCTCTCAAAAATAAATAAAAAACATTTTAAAAAATTTTTAATAAATAAATAAAATTTTAAATTGTATTTTTGAGAAGAACTTAGAAGAACTTAATAAAAGAGAGGGATCAAACCAAATTTATTTTGATTCATTTTAAAGCCTTGTAGTTACTTTGATTAGCCCCCAGATGGAGTGAAATCATAATGTGTAAATTATTCAAATTGTGCATTTTACTTTATCACTAAGATTAGATAGATTAAGCACATGCACACACGCATACTAAATTCTGCATTGAAAGCATTTGTTGGAATGTTTGGAACTTTTTAGAATTCTTTTGTGAAGATATCATTTTTTTCTCTCCAGTTAATCCTTTTGCACCAGGGTGGAAAGGTGCATGCAATGATTCTGCTGACTGTGAAGATATCACTAATCATAATATCCTCCAGGTAAGAATTTCAATGTAGGGGGAAGTATCTGAATAGTTAACAAAGCTATATAAAAATTTTTTGTAAATATTTCATTTTATTAATTTAAAAGTTTCTTCAAAAATGTATTTCTCCATGTTGTGAATATTTATCAGTAATAGACATTCTAAAGAAGTATATTGAAATTATTCTTTTTAAAAATATAAAGTATTATTGATTTTTGGCTTCATTTAAAAAAAATTTTTTTAATGTTTACTTATTATCTATGAGAGAGAGAGAGAGAGCAAGCGAGCGAGCATGAGTGGGGGAAGGGCAGAGAGAGAGAGGAAGACACAGAATCAAAAGCAGTCTCCAGGCTCTGAGCTGTCAGCACAGAGCTCGATGCAGAACTTGAACTCACGAAGGGTGAGATCATGACTTGAGTGGAAGTCGGACCATTTGTCAACCAAGCCACCTACGTGCCCACTCCTGGTTTCAGTTTTTAAAGCAGAGATTGTGAGAGTCTTGGCTGTCTCAAGATGTTTTGGAGTAATACATCTAGAATAATATATAGCTCTCCAGGTTAATATTATGTATTTTTTCTATGATAGAAGAATGGATCCCTGGTTTTTGTTTCCCGAATGGTATCTAAGAAGCAGCTTGAAGAACAACCCCACAATCATGTAATCCTAGGTTAAACCCAATAGTTCTTCCAAAATTGTATCTATGCTGGTCATTACAGTTGCTTTCCACTCTGCCGTTCTCAGAACCTAAGGACATAGTCTAAAAAAATCCCTTTACTCTTCTGGTTTAGTTCCTGAGCCTATACCCTTAATATTGCGGATGGCTTATGGAAAGCACTCAGTTAATATTAATTATTATTAAATTCTGTGCTCAAAAAGTAAAATAAAATTTACATTATTAGTTTTAGTGCTGATTAGAGAACAGTTTTTGTTTCCATTTTGCTTGGCTCTTTGGAATTAGAAATAAGAACTCTGTTTTCTGCACATAGAATAGACATGCTGCAAATAATTTAAACCTCAGTTTAATTTTTCTTAACCATTGCACATATGAATTGACAATAATTGATAAGGTCAAGGTTAGACTAATTTTAGAATTTACACACAACTTTTAGCAAGTCACCTGTTGCATAAACCATGACATGCTTCCATTATGTTTCATTGCCTCTAATATAGGAGGATAAATTTGGTTCACAGTTTAGTAACTGTACTTCTCTCTGGTATTTTAAAATCTTAGGCAAGAGATCGGATAGAAGAATTTTTCCGGAGCCAAGCATATATTTACTACCACGACTTTAATAAAACTATACCAGCTATGCATTTTGTGGACCACAGTTTTCACGTAGTACGTATGGATAGCTGTCGTCCAGGCTTTGGAAAAAATGAAGGTCTACACAGTAATTGTGCTAGCTGTTGCGGTAATTATAAAATATAAATATCTAAATATTTAGGTTATATAGTCAGAAGAATAGATGAATAATTCCCTTAGGATAAGTGAATATAATGATTATTTCACAAAGTTATATTTGTTAAAGGGAAGTAAAATTCAAAGCCCAAATTTCTAGAAATAATTATCTTCATGTATATTAATTCTTCTTACTGCACTCTTTTGTATTGTAATACATCTCTATGGTATTCTGAATTAAGCTGCTATGCTATGAAGGAAAATAACAGAATGGTCCTACCTAGAAAACAGAGCATTAGAAAAAGGAACTTGTAAATGGGGCACTGCAGAAGATACTATAAAATGCT
>NC_043716.1:37007874-37041393 GCF_006229205.1 Suricata suricatta
TAATGAGACGGATTACATTAATTGATTTTCAAATGTTAAATCATCCTAGTATATTTAGAATAAATCCCTTTGGGTTATGGTGTATAATTATTTTCATACATTGTTGGATTTGATTTGCTAATATTCTGTTGAGGATTCTTGCTTTTGTTTTTATGAGACATACTGGTCTGTAGTTTTCCTTTCTTATAATATCATTATCTGGTCTTAATAATAGGATTGTTTAGTATCAGTATTAACATTGTAGGTATATGAGTCAGTTGGGATCCTCTTGGGAGACAGAAAACACAAAGTAATTTGAACAGGAGAAGTTTAATATAAAGAAGTACTAACTCTAACAGAGGATTAAAATAGCAAGGAATTGGCTAGTAAAATACAAAGAGAATGCTAAAGAATAGCAGTTATAAAGGAATAGCAGATATAAAGAGCAGCTACTGCCACTAGGACTGAGATAGAGTGTCCAAGAAAGACCTACCATCCCTAGGGCAGACATCCAGACCTTACTGAAGAGGGCACAACCATAGGTCACTGAATGGCAGAAGTCACTGATACTGGAAATTCACTCTCTGTGACTTTCCAGAGATCCCCCTCTAGAGTACTAAGGAAAAGTTTTTCATGTGAAAATTTCTCACTCTACTACAAAATCACACAAGGAGGAGAGGTTATTGGCAAAGCTGTTGGCCACCATGTACTGTGGCATATGGACACTGGAAATATTACACATGCCACAGGAACCTGACAAGGCAACAATCCAAAACCAGAAAGAAAGTTCCTTTCCTCCTGTAGTGTCACTCCAGCATCATCTTCTGACAAAATTTAACACTGTGCCAGCTGGTGAAGGAAGACATTTACAAGGCCCAGATCCATTTTCACAAAACAGACAAAAATGATATATTTGGAGCACAGAGGCAATAAATAATAACTGGTATAATGCAATCCTTTAGCTATTCAGCTTCTGTATGCACCTTTGTATACACATTTGAACACTTGTACATTGACAAAACAATTTCTATTTCTACCCAAGAAGATACAGCTATCCATCCTATAAGTATTCACATTTTCTAAAAATATAGAGACACATAGTCCCAATAGTCAGTTTTTATGCCTAGCTATAATAATTATTCCTCAAATTCATTCACAGCTCCATTCTGTTTCCTAAGAACTAAATTGTAAAATTAATTTCCAACAACTTGAATATAAACTAAAAATCATAGAGAGAAGATGGGTAGTGAATTAAAATAAATATATTGCAGGGGGCGGGGGGCTCAGTCTGTTAGGCGTGGCTCAGTCAGTTAGGCGTCCAACTCTTGATTTTGGCTCAGGTCATGATCTCAGGGTCATGGGATCAAGCCCTACATTGGGCTTTATGTTGGGCGTGGGGCGTGCTTGGGATTCTGTCTCTCTCCTCTTTCTCTCTCTCTCAAAATAAATAAACTTAAATTTTTTTAAATAAATAAGTAAATAAACATATCGGGGCACCTGGGTGGCTCAGTCAGTTGGGCATAAGACTTGATTTCAGCCCAGTTCATGATCCCAGGTTCATGGAGCTGGGCATGGAACCTGCTTGAGATTCTCTCTTACCCTCTGCCTCTCCCCACTTGTGCACTCAATAAATAAGTTAATTAATTAAACATATGAATATAACAAGCAAAGAGAAAATATACAAAGCTACTTTGTTTCTATAATTGGTCCTGAGGTTGTAATTTATACCCATGTCTTCCTTATTTAACTACTCATTCCATATATTTCTTGCCCTCAGCCAGACAGTTGCTCTGGTTCTTCATCTGGTAGAATGACCAAAACCTTCATTCCCAAAGGGTATATGGGTCCTCGGATTCTGCCCTTTTTTTAATTGTTGTTGTTGCTATGTAGTTTTCCATTAACTTTTATTATTAGGCAAGGATTAACTAGAGACACCCAAGAAAATCTCCTGGGTTCCAGAAACGCTGCTTCTTGCCACTGTTTTGTAACAACTCAGTTATCCTTTGGTAATCAGGATCATCACTCCAATCAGTAGGTTAATACTCCGCCTCCCTTTTTTTCTGGCCTGTTGGCTACATAGCATATGGCGCTTAAATGTCCACGTGGCAGTCTCATCTTCCAATTCTGGCAAGAACCATTGTTGTTTGCTGGTGGAAGCATCCCACACTTGAGGGCAAAGATCTCCAAACCAGTAGAGCTCTAAGTTGCCAGTATAAGAAGCAAAAATTCTGCAAGTGGATAATTATGTATAATTTTCCACTCCTACTTGCACTTCTGATTTCTGGACTATTCTGACTATAAGGCAGACAGCACTATATATTGGTCTCTGATTCAAAGCATATACCGCATCCTGTGAAACAGAACCCCTTCATTTCAGGGTATTGTCTCCCAAATGACACCATAGCTGAGATTTTTATAAGCCACTTCATCTTTTATTTGCTTCTGGGTGATGGGGACATGTGGCAAGATCATTTAATTCCAAGGTTATGAGCCCATTGCTTCACTTTTGCTTTGAAGTGAGTTCCTTGATCAGACACAATGCTGTGTGGAATGTCATGATGGTAGATAAGGCACCCTATGAGTCCATTGGTGCTGCCAGAGGCATTATGAGCACAGAAGGCAAATCCACACCCGGGATTTGTATCTATCCCAGTAAGGACAAATCTCTGCTGTTTGGACAGCTTTACTCTGTCAGCATTAAGACAGGTCAATGAATATAATGTTGCCCTAAGATAGACTAATGCATTATTCTTTTTTATTTACAATAGAATTGTCCCATTTTTAAACAGAATTTTGTAAAAGTGAAAAACAATATGAACATGTTAATTATTGAATTCTAAAGGGAAACTTTTATCCCTTCAAGAATTAAATGTCTCCTTAAAGGTAGAACTACCACCAGGACCGTCCTAGAGAGACAGATGCCAAGGGAATTCAAAGGGAAAAGCTTCATCTGCTCCCAAATGAAAGCTGACACATGTATAGCACTATTTGCCAGGTAATATTCTAAATGTCTTTGATGTATTTATTCAGTAGTCCTCATGCCCATAATAGTAGGTACATACTCATTATTTACATTTTATAGAGAGCAAACAGAGGGACATAATTATTAAGTAATTTGCCCGAAGTCACACAGCTAGAAGGTGGTAGAGTTGACATTGGAAGTCTCCAGAATCTAGGCTCTTAATTATTAGCTACTCTGTTTTTCATAGCAAGTTTTAGCTTAACAGGTAACAACTATTCCTAACATTTTATATGAGCTCTTCATACAAAAGTTTAATGAGAAAGTGCCCATTACCCACATAAGATATAAACAAAATACAAATTTTAACCAACCCCAGTGAGGGAAAACAAACAGTACAGGTTAAAGGGAGACCTAGCAATGGTGCTGAGCACATAAGATTGCCACCTGCTGCTTTCCGATGATATGAGTGTGACTTGACTTTCCTTCCCCTGCTCCTCAGATAATCTCACAAAATGTAGGCCCTGCTCTTAAATTTGTGAACTTTTTTCCTAAGCCAGGAAACTGTTTTCTCCTTTTACATATTGTTTTTCATCCTCCAGTGTCCTTTAGACTGTTGACATATTTGCAGCTTAACTGTATACACCCTTGGCAAGCCTTCCTTACCCCATAGCCCGGGCATCTGATAAATGTTTCTCAGCGCCTTCTTGCCTTCCTCCTTCAGTTTCATAAGCTTGTTCAGTCCCTCAGAAGGAAGAATGTCAGTAGATAAACTGACAGATTAGTAAGATTACCTTTAGCTCTATGAGTAGAATAGTTTTAGTCAAAAACAAAACTTGATCTCAAGAAAAATAATTTTTAAGTTACAATAATGGGTAAAAACACAAGATTGCCAGGTTTGTGCAGGTGTCAGTGACCTAGAGTGGAAATTATTTTCTTACCATAGGAGGCTTATCATTTCTCAGAATTGAAAATTAAGTTGTTAAGAAAGAACAAATTGTAGCTGTAATATAACTTCAGACAGCTATAATAATGATTTATGTAGGTCTGAAAACTCCTGAGGTTGCAGAAACACGATTGGTGCCAAAGTATCGTTCCAGAGTGTCAGTGTTTATTATGAAGACTGCTAGAAATTTGAGGCGGTATTTGGATAAACAGATACTATGCTATCACTTGGATCATCCCAGGATAACACAAATAGCAATGAAGGTGTTTGGAAAACAAAAAAAGATAAGGAAACAGGAAGCAAAAAAGAGAAAGAAGTGGTTTAAACCACCAACCACTGATTAGAAAAGGTTGCATAACAACTCGGAGGGTGGAGGAAGTACACTTCAGTCCAAATTTTAGCTTGAAGTCCATTTCTTGCAGACATAGATCACACCACTTTTGACTGAAGAGGCTCCTGGGCCCCACCTCATTTCTGTGGAAGCTTTCTGGAATGTGGCTCACATAGACGGAAGTTAGCCAAATTTTAAAATGCCGCGGAAAACTAAACAGGATAAAGATGTGTGCATGTGCCTCTCCTTTTCCTTCCATCCCAGCTCTGTTAGAGGCTAATGTTCAATGGTCTTTAAAGCATCTCCCAAGATATGTCTGTCCTGATTGACAAAAACAAGTGAGAAAAATCTGCAGTCTATGAATGGAAAGACCCTGGCTTTCTGACTCTAGTCCTGGCTCCATCATTGTCTAGTATATCTTTGGCAAAGACAATTTTCTCATCTCACGCTTGATCTTAGCCAAAAGACCGAGAAGCGATCAATTTTCTCATCCAACTCATACCAGTTTCAACCTCTCTTACTTTATGTAGTCATATAATTTATAAGAAAGAACTTTGTAAACCATAAATCAACAATAATTTCAAGGCTCTGTATTAGATTGTATAATTTGTATACTTCACTTAATAAGCTTTTATTTACTACTAGTATTATGCTCAGTAGTCTCAGTCTCTGTCACCAAGGAGGGCACAGACTAGCGTCTGAGACAGATTAGTACAGAACTCTTTAAGTGCTATTGTAACCTAGATGGCAACTTAGGACCCTCTGTCCCTTGAATATTTCAGTGGTAAACTTTAAGTAAAATTTCAGAAGGCAGATGAGGAAGGGTTTACAGGGTCACAACAGATGCAAAAAGCTTCAAGTGGAACAGTAAACATCACCATTCTTTCTTTTTTCCACCACTTTTATTATGAATTATAACATGCATACAGAAAAGTGTATTTATTACACACAAAAGTATAGCTTAACAAATAATTATCAGGTAAATATCTGAGCTACCCACCACCTAAGTGGAGAAATAAAATACACGTGGCATCCTAGAAACGCACCCTTTTCCCATGCTCTAATGCTACACTAACATATTATAGTTTTTATAATCCATCTTGATAATCTGGGAGAGCAGATTTTTTTTCAGCTCGTTCTTCAAGAGTATCATAGCTATTTTTGCCCCTTTGCAGTTCTGTATAAATTTTAGAATCAGCTTAAGTTATACGCACACATACAGAGCTATTGACATTTTGTTGGGATTGTATTGTATCCATAAATTTGGGAAGAATTGACATTTTCACAGTATTGTTTCTTGTCATCATTCTTCAACATAGTATCTCTTCTTTTATTTTAGTCTTCTCAGGTCTGTCAGTAAGATTTTATAATTTAATGTGTTAGAACTCTTCCAGACCTTTTGTTAGATAGATTCCTAGGTATTTCATATATTGGGTGCTATTACAATGAGTATTTTCCAGATTTCATTTTTTACTGTTGCTACATATAAGAATATGATTGGTTTATCTGTATACTGATTTTAATAATTGCTAAGTTATCTTTTTCACTTTAATAATTTATCTGTAAACTCTTCTGGATTTTTTTTTTTTAAGAGAGAGGGAGAGACAGAGTGTGAGCAGGGGACGGGTAGAGAGAGAGGGAGACACAGAATCGGAAGCAGGGTCCAGGCTCTGAGCTAGCTGTCAGCACAGGGCCAACTCAGGACTCAAACCCATGAACTGTGAATCATGACCTGAGCTGAAGTCGGCTGCTTAACCAACCGAGCCACCCAGGCATCCCTCTTTTGGATTTTCTATAAACACATTAGATCACCTGCAAGTAATGCTATTTTCTTTTTTTAATCCTTATATAGTTGGTTTTTTTTTTTACTTTACTTGTTAGACCTTCTATACAGTGTTAGATAGACATCTTGCTTCTCATCTCAGAAAGAAAGCTTATTAATATTTCACCATTAAACATGATGTTTACTGTAGATATTTTGTAATATGGTTATCAGACTAAAGAAATTCCCTTTTATTCCTAGTTTTCTAGGAATTTTTATAAATGGAAATTTAATTTTATCAAGTGCATTTTATATATCTATTAAGATTATGTCATTTTTTTTCTTAAACTGTTAATGTCATGAATTACATAAATTTATATTTCAATGTTAAACCAACCTTGAAATCCTAGATAAATCTAACTTTGTCCTAATGTACTATCTTTTTTTATTGCTGGATTTGGTTTACTAATTTATTTTCTTATTTTTTTCATGTAAGTTCATGGGTAAAACTAGCTAGCATTTTTCTTTCTCTTGTTCTTATTAGATTTTACTAGCATTATAAATGAGTTAGAAAGTGCTTCCTCTTTTTCTGTTCCCTGGAGAGTTTGTATAAAATTGGAATTATTTATTCTTGAATGCTTAATTGAATTTACTGAAGAAACCATTAAGCTTGGAATTTTCTTTGTGGGAAGATATTTTACACTATAATGTCCTTTGTGGTTATAGGATTTTTCATATTTTCTGTTTCCACTTGGTTTAGTATTAGCAAATTATACTTTTCTAAGATAGGGCCCAATTCATCTAAAATCTCAAATTTATTGGTATAACATTGCTCCTAATATTCTCTTTTTAATGCTTATAGCATCTACAGGACTGTCCACTTTATGTGCTCACTTTTTTTTTTCATTCTTGTCAGAGGTCTATTTTATTAATCATTTCAAAAATCTGATACCTATCTTTATTGAATCTTTTTATCATTTTTTTCCTATTTTATTAACTTCAGCCCCATTTTTATTTTCTTTCCTTTTATTTGTTTGGATTTATTTTGCCAGCTTTTTTCCTAACTTCTTGATATACTTACCTCTGAATTTTTTTTCTTTTGGTCTTTCTTCTTTTCTAACATGAATACTTAAGGTGATACATATTTGTTCCTCTAAAAAATGGCTTTAGCTTAATCACACAAGTTTGATATGTATCTTTTACTTATTGTTAAACACACAAAAAATCTGATTTTCATTAGGATATCTTGCTTGACTCATAGGTTATTTATAAACATGTGCCTTACTTTCCTGAAATATGGTGATATCTAATAATGTTTTCTTACTGATTTCCAGGTTGATTTTATTGGGCTCAGGGAAGATGATATGTATGATTTCAATCTTTTGAAATATGTTTAAACTTATTTTATGGCTGAACATATGGACAACGTTGATAAATGTTCTAGGCATATATATATTCTACAGCTGTTGAGCACAGCTTTCTAAATATGTCTACTAAGTTTGCTGATCATGTTGTTTAAAATGTCTGTATTATTACTGATATTTTTAGCTGCTTGTTCTATTAATTACTAAGGGAAGTATGTTATTTTCACTATGGTTGTGTATTTGACTATTTTGTCTTCAACTGCCAATATTTGTCCTCTGTATTTTGAGGCTATATTATTATGTGCATAACAATTCAAAATTTTTACAAGTTCCTGATACATTGAAACTTTTATTATTGTGAAATGGCATTCTTTGCCACTAATAATGCTTTATGCCTTAAATTTATTTTGTCTAATGTTAATATAGCCACACTAGTTTCCTTTCGGTTAGTATTTACATTTCCAATATACTTCTATCCTCTTATTTTCAATATTTTATGCCCTTATGTCTTAGATATGTCTCATAAGCAGTGAATAGATACATTTATCCATTCTGACAATATTTGCATTTTTACTGGTTCACTTAGCCCATGTACATGCAATATAGTTTCTAAAAATTTGCATTTCATTCCATATTTCCCTTTGGGTTTTTAATTTGTTTCATCTGTTCTAGGTTTCTCTTTCCTCATTTTTTTGTATTTTTCCCCAAACTGGTTTGGTTCTATTTTGTTAATGGTTATCTTAAAAACTAGAGCATGCATACTAAATGATCAAAGTCCAAATGAGGCAACATCTTTTCTATCTTCCCACATAAAATAAACCCTTAGAACACTTTAATTTCAATATATCATGTTATTTTATTGTTACTTAACCCCAAAAGACACTGTTAATATTATTTTATTATTTTTATATATAGTTACTGTTCATTTAGATTTAACCATATATTTACTAGTTTTTTGTGATTGTTGTTCTTCATTACTTTTTATATCTCAGACCTTTCTTCTTGGGTCTCTTCTCTTTTGCAAGAGTTTTACTTCTTGAGACCTTACTGGTGGAAATCTCTCCCAATTTTTGTTTGTCAAAAAATAACTGTATTTACCTTTGTTCTTATAGTTTTGCTAAAACTATATTTTGTATAAAATTTTAGTTGGCAATTATTTCAACACGTAGAAGATATAATTTCATCATCAAATGACTTCTCTTAAAGTGAGTTTTAGTTAAGCTATAACTCCTTTGAAGACAAGCTATCTTTTACTCTGATTACTTTTAACATTTTGTCTTTGCTATTGTTCTGCAATTTTACTATGACTTGTCTAGATGTGGAGTTCTTTTTCTAGATATTGATGTTATTCACTGAGCTTCTTGAATCTACAGCTTGGTATCTTTCATTAGCTCTGCAAAATTCTCAACCATCATCTCTTCAAATATTGTCTTCTTCTTAATCTCATTTTCTCCTTCTTTTGGAACTCTGATTGAACATATTTAGTACCTATCATGCTATCCTCCATATCTGTTGACCTCACTCCATATTTTCCATCTTTTGTCTCTCAATATTTTGAGCATTTTTCTCTGATTTCAATTTCACTCTCTCTTCAGGTATTTCCAATATATTCTTTTACCTATTCATTAAGTCTTTACTAAAGGATCAAAATTTTCATTTCTAAAGGTTATATTTGGTCCATTTACAAATATGATAGGTGACCTTTTATAGTTTCTTCTTGCTATTGATTTTTCAAGCTCATTTTAAAATTTCTTTAAATGCAGTAAGTATGTTTATAATCTAGGCTAATAATCCCAATAATGATATGTAGTTCTATGCCTCTTTCTGCTTTTGTTTCTGCTTATTCTTGTTTCATTTCCTTGTGTACTTTGATATTATTTATTGTGAATAACTCATTGTACTTAAAAAATTATTTGTGGAAATGAAGATGACTTCTTCCAGAAAGACCTGTATTTAATTCTGACTAGCACCTAGGGACACAACCAATCCTGGACACTCACAAACTAAGTTTGCAATTTGAGATTATCTGAAACACCCAGATGATGCAAATCCAGGCTAAGTTATCTAAAAACACAAGCCTATGCCACATTTCAGAATTTTTTCCTTTCTTTTTTTCTTTAACCCCTTTATCCAATACCAAGAGTCTTCCCTGCAGGTGAGGCAAGAGTTATGGGTTTCTTGATGATTCATTCAGTCTTACCTCAATGATGTAGCCCTTTGAGATTCCAGTTAATAAGGAGATCTCCTTTAATTAGATTCCCCACCTTTTGTGAATCCTTGGCCTTGACTTCGAGACTCATCAGTCCAAAATGCTGGCCAAAGCAAAGGCCTAATTTGTCTGGATTTGTAAATCTCAGTCACTTTCATGTGAGGCAAAATTACATTCGTGTTCTGATACCTCACTTATCTCCCTGGGTCTCCTTTTTAATTATTTTGGCCTGAGCTTCTTGTCAGTTTCTTGTCAACAATTAGATGCTTTTTATGAATGTTTTTAAATTGTCTAATCCAACATTTTAAATTGTTTTCTGTGGGAAAGCTGGAGGAAATAATCTAGCTTACTATTTATCAGAAACACGTTTGCTATCACCATTCTTGAATGTTCTTCACCTGTGTCATATCTGGAAATTTTTATTACCTTGCCCAGTTTCAGCCTCTGTCTGTCTTGCCTGTGCTTCTCTCTCTCCATTTTTTCTTTACAATGCCCCTTTCTAACATCTTAGGAGAAAAATCAATAAATTCCTAATTTTGTTTCCTACAAAGTAGTTTTCCCCTTACCCAAGACATCCAACTGCATAGGATCATATTTGTACCCAGGTGGATTAACTAGCATTTCTCCAAAAGGGTTTCCTTCCCTAAAAGGGTAAATGCAGTATGTCTGGAAGTCTCTAATCCAGCCTGGAGAGATAGAGAAACTATAAGAAGGGAGTATTGTTTGAGCTAAGAGTTATGAAGAATGTGTGAGAGTTAGTGGAGTCTCCCATATCTCTCCAAGCTCAAATAATGACTATTGCAACTGCCCTCATTTCAAAGGCATCTCTATCACCAGTTTTAGCTGCTGGTATAGGAAATTCCTTTTACAGACATATGAGTTGATGTATTGAACTTCACGTTGGAATCAGAAATGTGAGGTGAAGGAAATCAGATGAAATATGAACCTCAAGCTTCTGAGTTAGTTCAATCTAACCCAGTAGACAAGTACTCCCTTGGTGAGACACTGAGAGGACAGAAAAAAATTCTTGGGGCACCTGGGTGGCTCAGTCAGTTGAGTCCAACTTTGGCTCAGGTCATGATCTTGTGGTTCATGAGTTCGAGCCCCACATCAGGCTCTGTGCTGACAGCTCAGATTCTGCTGCTTCAGATTCTGAAGGCTGCTTCATATTCTATGTCTCCCTCTCTCTGCTCCTCCCCAACTCATGTTCGTTCTCTCTCTCTCTCTCTCTCAAAAATAAACATTTTAAAAAAAGAAAAAATATTATTAGTGACAACTGGTAATTCTGAGGTTGAGCCAGCCTTATAAAATTCTGGATATGTCTCCCAAACTTCTCCCAGCTCACAGGCACTTCTGAAAAAAAAACTGTTTACTGAGCCCTAACAAAGAAACACTAGATTTAAACCCTGTTCTCCAGAAACGTTCACATTAGTAAAACAGTGTACTAATAATTTGAGTACAATATGATGAATGCCATAATAGAGAGGTACTCAATGTGTTATGGGTCATACAGAAGTATCCAAATTCTCTGGGTAACTGGGATGACTACTAAGGGAGGGATATTTGAACTGCAGTGTAAAGCGTGGATGAGGTGCAGAAAGTAATCTACACAGAGGGAGAGTGAAACCTGTATTTTAAAATGTTTATTTATTTTGAGAGAGAGAAAAAAAGGGGGAAAGGGGCAGAGGGAGAGAATCCCAAGCAGGCTCCACACTCAGTACAGAGCCTGATTTGGGGCTTGATCTCATAAGGGTGAGATCAAGACCTAAGCCAAAATCAAAAGTTGGATGCTTAACCAACTGCCACCCATATGCCCACAAACCTGTATTTTAAAAAATCATATCATTGTAGGGGTGCCTGACTGGCTCAGTCAGAAAAGCATGTGACTCCTGATCTGGGGTTCATGAATTTAAGCCCCACGTTGGGCATAGAGATTACTCAAATACATAAAAAACTTTTTAAAAAATCTTTTAAAAATTAAAAATTAAAAAGCATGTGATTGTACAAGTAGATGGCATGCTCAAATAAAAGGCCAATAGTTTCGTGTGGCTGTAATCAGAATTTAAGAAAGAGGGAAGGGGACAATGTTGGAGGACAATGTTGGACCCTTTTACTTTTTGTTAAACAGTTTCATAAGTACCTTGCATTTTTTTATAATATTCTTCGTACTTTGTATTTCTTGTTCAATGTCTGTTTTTCTCCAATAGTCATCCTTAGTACTGGGAAGCCAATAAATACTATCTAAAATTAATAAATCAAGAACAAATATAAGAATATCATTTTTAGTTGTAATAGTAGCAAACAAAAACTAAATCAGTGACTGTCTTAAGAATGTGGGACTAGGCTTATAAGGTAAAGGGATTTGAGAAGAAAGTTTTATTTAACTTTTTTATATTCTTCTGTTTGTTCAAGTATGTTCAAGTATATGTATTATGTTTTTAAATTAACATTTGTATTGAGGTTAAAAAAAAACAGCTTAAGGTCAAGTTAAAAAAAAAAGTCTTAAAGTGCCCAGATCTTAAATGTATAGCTTAATAATGTCTATACAAGTAAACATCCACATAAACACTATCCCAATCAAGATATAATATTTCCAATGCCCCAGAAGAATCCCTCATGCCCCTTCCTATCCAATACTGCCCCCACTATTTGGGCTTCTCCACCATCATTCAGTTTTCACTTCATTTACATGAAATTATATACTATGTACTTTAAAAAAAAAACCTTTCTTTTAACTGATATATAATACAGTGAAGTATACTGATCTTAAATGTTAGTTCAATGAATCTTTATATATTTCCAGTACCCCAGAAGGTTCCCTCATGCCTCTTCCCAGTTAAGACTATTCCTACTAAGATAAACCGCTATTTCGAGTTCTACACCACTGATTAACTTTCCCTGCTCTTGAGCCTCATGTAAATGGGATCACACAGTATTGCGGTGGCCATGGAGGATGCACTCAGATTTTCTTTAGGAGAACCTGCTGCAGGAAGCAGGATTGACTAAGAACTTCTAGCTGCTGCCTTGTAGATCTACCTCCTGAGATCAAGCCCCCCTGCGCTGCTTCCAGCCAAAGGCTAGCATGGTGGAGATCCTAGAGCCTGGCGATTTCTGCCTGATGGGGACTCCTCCAGGAGACAACCTTTGCTCTGGTCAACTTGACTGAGACTCTCAGAACTGCCCTGCATTCTGAGACTCTTCCTACTCCATTCTTTCCCTCTTTTCTCCTTTCACAGGTTTTAAACCTGCATCGAAGGCTTGCCATCCCTCTCCCTTTATTCTTCACAGGCTCTTCCCTTAAAAAGACTTTGGCATGTCTAATTCTAGTTTGGCATCTGCTTCTCAGAGGACCCAAATATAAATATGTTCTTTTGTGTCTGACTTCATTTACTCATCAGCATTGTCTGCAGACGTCATCCATATTGTTATGTATAGCTGTAATTTGTTCTTATTGCATAAATATGACATGGTATATGTATCTATCCTAAAGTTACTGGACAGTTGAGTAATTTTCAGCTTGGGGCTCTTATGCTAATGTTTTTGTAAATGTGTGTCTTTTGGTGAAGACATGCACTCATTTCTCTTGGGTATGTGCCTAGAAAGTGGAGTTGCCAGCTCACAGGCTTGTGTTTAGGAGATATTTCAGTTTTCTAAAGTGGTTGACCAATCTATACTCCCAACAGCATCCACAAGAATTCTTGTTCCATATGATATTTTTACAAGTTTAAAAGAAAAAATAACTCTAGTACAAAAAATAGAAAACAAATTTGTTATATCATCCTAGTTTCATGTTTAAATTGCCATTTTATTTTTTTGAGGTTTATTTATTTATTTTGAGAGAGAGAGCATGCCCATGAGTGGGGTAGGGGCAGAGAGGGAAGGAGAGAGAGAATCCCTAGCAGGCTCCACGCTGTCAGTGCAGAACCCGATGCAGGGCTCAACCCACAAACCATGAAATCACGACCTGAACCGAAATCAAGAGTTGGACACTTAACTGAATGAGCCACCCACGAGCTCCTAAATTACCATTTCAAACACTGCTTCATAGGAAGACTGTTAACATACCCCAAAATGTTAACAGTGGTTATATTAGAGAAGGAAGGGGAGATGACCTCCAACTTTGAGAAATATTTGAAATGCTATACAACAAGGATATGTTTCTTTTACTTTTAATTACTTTGTCTTAAAAATATTAAAGAGAAAAGGCTCAAAATGAGAGAAGAGAAGTCTCCTCCCACACTTCCTGCACATCTCAGGCCCACACCTCCCGGCGCGAACTCCTTTAGTAACCTGCTAGTTTCCAAAGATGTGTCAGAATCTCTTATCTGCTGCCTTGTTCTCTTTATCATTGTGGGTTTACACATTGTGGGTTCTATTGCTTTAATTTAGTGAGATTTCAAGAAGGAGAGAAAATATGACCAATCTGCCACTCTTAGAAGTCCATGCATATAATGCAGGCTGATTTGGGGGCATTATCATGTATGGAATGGGATGTATCAAAGAAAAGTCAGCTGTTTGTTATAAAGACATCATTCTAGTGATTGGGGTACAGAAGGAGGATGGCCTGGGAGGGGAGCACCCAGAATGGTTTAAGAGCTAACACAGAGTTAGGAAGACACTGACGTCGGCTTCTCACCCAACTGCAGCAGGACGGAAACAGCAACATAGAGGGCACGGAGAAGTCTTGCCTCAGGGTCACAACCCATGTCAAGGGACTGCTCACCACAGTTCTGCTCCAGGACAGACTCCACCTAGAAGGAAACACATGAGGCTGTAAAAGCTAGGAAAAAGGAAACATACCAGAAATGGCAAATATTTGGCCACACTCCTTAATCCTGGGCCATGGCAGATGTAATAATCCATAAAGGCACTTTTTCCTGCAGGGCCTGGAGAGCCTCATGCTTCTCAACACAGTGACAGGCACTGCTAATCAGTGTTGGCACTGCCATCCTGGGACTAACAGTTTTCCACTCCCCTCTTGCCCACAGGCAGGCAACAGAGCCTATAAAGCCCTTCCCGAGTTGTCTTGGAAACTATGTGTTCCAGGGAATTGCCACAAACCAGCTGAATGGATGCGAGCTGACAGAGAATACAAAGTAGGAAGGACTATACCCGGGGACTTCTGAGCCCCTGGAGAGCACTGGCATTCACTTCTACTATGACCCTGGCTGTCAGTCCAGGGGGTCTTACCTGGCCTCTCAACAGAGACAGGGTCCCCTTCACCAGGGCCTCAGCCACAAGAGGCTGCTCCTCAGACATCTCTGGGGGTGGGGGGAGGGGGAAGAGAGTCAAGAGGGTTGCTGGCAGAGAGAAGAAGCACACAGTGGGACAGGGCTTCAGTGTTTCATCAGACGGGGACAAGCATCAGAAGGAGGTTCCAGAGAGTCCCTGGCAGTGATAAATGAGTTATTCCAAATGGGCTCTTGCAATGGATCCTGCTTCACTCTTAGCTTGCAGGAGGTCAGACTTGCCAGGAGGGTCGAGGAGGCATCCCCCAATCCCGGGTCTGGGAAAAATAGCTATTTTCTAAAGTGTGAAGGTCAGTCCTTCATGAGATGTAAGAGACAGCGTGCGCTGCCTTCCTCCCAGGATTTGAATACCCACAGACCCCTCTGCGCCACAATTCCTGCACACCAGCATACTTCCAGATCCCTCCTCACCAATCAAGGCATCCAGGACATCCAGAATGGATTCTGTACATGCTTTTACCGAGATCCCAGCAGCACTAAAAAGGCTATTTTACTTACAAGAGGACCTACTGGACCTCCATGTGTAGGTCACCAGAGATTGGGACCTCAGACGCCGAGGGCCAGGAGACAGGGGAGATGAGCGCCACTCCCACTATAGCAGATAGTCTTCAGTGTGGCAACTGCCCTTCCTGCTGGTTCCTCCCTCTCCCTGCTCCAAGTCTTCCCTGGGTCTTTTTGTTTTTTTAAAGCACTTCTTTTTTTATATATATTTTATTTTTGAGAGAGAGAGAGAGCATGAGCAGGGGACGGTCAGAGAGAGAGGGGAAGACACAGAATCTGAAATAGGCTCCAGGCTCTGAGCTAGCTGTCAGCACAGAGCCCGACGGGGGGCTCAAACCCACGAACCGTGAGATCACAACCTGAGCCAAAGCCGGACGCTTAACTGACTGAGCCACCCAGGCACCCCTCCTGGGTCTCTTACTATTTGTTCTAGATTCTGTTGCTGCCCATCCTTGTTGAGGTGCTTAGTGAGGCAGCTTAGCACATCTTTTTATTCCTCCTCAGTCAGATCCTAGAAGCCTCTCACCATGTCCTGCACCTTCTCCTTCATGTTTCTGAAATCCTCCAAACCCAAGGATTTCCCTGTAGGGGCAGCAATTAAGATTCCAGCCTACCCAGCCAACAAGCACCATTATTACCAAGGCCTCTGTAGACCCCATTCTTCATGAGACCACTTCTCTATCTCTTTCCTTCTCATCTTTTCCGGGTAAAATAAAGCACCCTTCTTCCCAGACATCCACCATCATTGCCTTCTGCTAACCCCACCTTCACCTTCCCAGCTCATCCCCAGTTGAGTACCAATCCCAAATTCTTTTCCACCTCCAATAAATCCAAACTTAGTCCTTGCCATTCAAAGTGCAGTCTCTGGACCAAACTAGCAGCACTGAGGATTTAGAGAAAATTAGACCAGTGGTTCTCAACTATGTGCATGAGAATTACCTGGGGAGTGATTAAAAATCCTGATACCTAGATCACATCCCCAGATCAATTAAATCAGAATTTCTAGAGAGGAGACTTAGGCATCACTAGTTTTAAAGGTCCCCCAGGTGATGTCCACATATAATCAGTGAGAACCACCATGTTTAAGGATACAGATGCAACCTTCAGACTAAAGTTGAAGCCTGCTTTGAGCACTGTCCTACCCTTCTCTCCCGAACTCCCACATTCCCCACCGTACACATATACTCAGCTCTCCCACCTGAGCTGAAGTCCTGGAAGCCAGGAGGCTCAAGGGTGAGTGTGCAGCTACACTGAACATAGCTGGCTTCCATCCTTAAGTAAGATGAACCATCTTCCTCTGGAAAGAAAGGAAGATAATTTCAGAGAGTCTTCAGATCACTTCCAATCCTCTCTCTGGACATTCTTTTCCCAGTGGTGGGAGTTTTCATTCCTGGACTCTGAGCCCTCACTGCCCATGCCAGGGAGGCCATATCCTATCATTGTATGTAAATGACAAAGCACTATTTATGCAGACCCCTTCCTACATCCTTAGACACAGACAACCATAGGATTATGCCTAGATAATTGAAGAAACAGAATCCCAGAGAGGGTAAAACAGGTCGTCAGCCACTCAGCAAATTTGGGTCAGAGCAGGGACTGGAATCTATCTCCTGCCTCCTCTGTTATGGCACTTTATTTGTTTGTTTAATTATTTGAGAGAGAGCATGCACACATGAATGTGGGAGCAAGGGAAGAGGGGCAGAGAGAGGGAGAGAGAGAATCCCAAGCATGCCCCACACCCAGCACAGAGCCCAATACAGAACTTGATCTCACGAACCATGAGATCATGACCTAAGCCAAAATCAAGAATCAGAGGTTTCACCAACTGAGCCACCCAGGTAGCCCTGTTAATGGCACTTTATTATTATTTTTTAAACTTTTTAAAATGTTTTTTATATATGTTTGAAAGAGAGAGACAGTGCAAGCAGGGGAGGGTCAGAGAGAGAGGGAGACACAGAATCCAAAGCAGGCTCCAGGCTCTGAGCTAGCTGTCAGCACAGAGCTCAACATGGGGCTCGAACCCACGAACCGTGACATCATGACCTGAGTCAAAGCCAGACACTTAACCAACTGAGCCACCCAGACACCCCTATTTTTTTAATGTTTATTTATTTTTGAGAGAAAGAGACAGAGCCGAAGCAGGAGAGGGGCAGAGAGAGAGGAAGACACAGAATCTGAAGCAGGCTCCACACTCTGAGCTGTCAGCACAGAACCGTATGCGGGGCTTGAATCCATGGGCTGTAAGATTGTGACCTGAGCCGAAGTTGGACGCTTAACCAGCTGAGCCACCCAGGCATAGCACTTTACATGACAGAGATTCACTCTTGAGTTAGCAAGACCTTGCCAAGGCTGAATCAGCCACTTCTATACCTGGGCATTTCTGAATTTTCTACTACCTCTAGACCTCTTTTTATCCCTTCCTTCCCAAGTCCTCTTAGGCAGTAAAACCCTTCTGGGATCCAGGGGAAGATTATGAAATCCCAGAGGAAGCAACATTCAGAATCACAGGGATCTTCTAGTCTAACCCATTCATGCTAACATCAGGATAAGCATGGCTCAGGAGGCTACAGAGCCAGTGAGTGGCAGAGCCACTAGACCCTGAGACCCTCCTACTCCTAGTTCCAGGGGTCCTTTCACAGCCAGCACTACCATGTAAGAACTCGACATGTAATACAATTATGCTTCCCAGGTCACTAAGCCTTCCATAAGGGCTGGGACCCCAGGATCCAGCACACCAACCTTCATGAAGCGAGTCAAAGTTATCAGAGTCTGGAAACCCCAAGGCCAACACATAATCCAACCTGCTTTTCCAACGGGCAGGTTTTTTTTCCTGCTCACACCATGGTCCCCACCCCTGGGTGCATCCTATTCCATTCTCTACCCTGATAACCCTATAATTCTGGGCAGTCTGTTACCTTCTTTTAAAAATAGTATCCTTGCCCTTTCTGGAATGATGAACAGAAGGCCTAAAAGCCATTCATTCACCTTCTGGAAAGGATTTTGTGTTACCCAAGAAACAAATATGTAAGCTAGTGCCAGAAAGGGAGAGGGAGGACCAGTTATCAGAAATACAAGTTCTTTCTCTGTAAATTCCTCTTTCATATCTCTCCCCTATTCTTACATCCCATCCCTCACCAAAAGGAAACAAACAAACAAATAAGTAAATAAATGCTCAGAAAGAGATAGGAGTTAACACCTCTAGCTAGGGGAGGATTAGCATTTTGATGGGGCAAACCCTGGGTGTCTGAGCAAGAAGCCTCAGTCCTTCTTCCCAGCCCTGAACCTCCCCCTTCCTTGGAACTTCCCCCCACGATCAAGCTCCCCAGGGCTCCTCTAGACTGACAGAGTCTAGCTGAATCTACCCCCACCCAGCCTGCCCCCACCAGGCCTTGCTTACTCACTCTCTCCATGTTGGGAAAGATGAGCTGCTTTACTCAATAGCCCAGGACCCGCTTTAGGGGGTTGGTTACTGACCTTGGGTGCTAGGAAAAGGATTCAGAGTGATTAATCCCTAGGTGCTTTACATAATTATCTTGCTTGATCTCCCAAGCAATCCTCATTTTACAGATGAGAGAACTGAGGCTTAAAAAGGATTAGTAGGTAGTTTAGCCAGTTTCACAGCTAAACCAGTAGCTGAGCTGAAATAAGAACCCACATCTAACCCCAAAACTCATGTTGTTTCCACTGTTGATTCAATAAATGTCTGTTGAGGACATTTTAATTCCAGGCACTGTGGCTCCTGCCCTCCTGTATCTTGGAAAGGGAGGCAGACATTGAGTAAACAAAAAATCCCCACGTAATTATGAACCATGGGAAATGCTGAGAAGAAAATAAAAACAGGGCATCAGTAGAGAGTAACGGAAGGGACTTATCAATGCCACAGGCACTTTCTTGAGGCAAGAAGAGAAGTCATAAGAAGGCCAGACTGCTCAGGGAGGTCTCGAAGAACACCGAAGAGCCTGGAGTCTGGGCTGGCATTCCCCTGACCTACCGGGGGTGGGCCAAGCCTGGTTCTCTCCCAGGCCCTGCCTCCCAGGACCCTCGCCTTGCACTCATCAGGCTCCACAACATAGATTGCCATTCAGTTTTCAGGGTTTCCTTCCTTGCTGTCTCCAGAGTCTCTGTCACCAGATGTAGGTCTGCTCTCGCTTTCCAGATTGGTTGCAACAAAATAGGTAGTTTTCTCTTCAACTCGCTGGAGGGAGCAGAGGGAAGATTAGAGCTCAGGCTCCCAGGAGTGACATTTCTCCCTCTCCATCAGCTAGTTCCTATTTGAGATTAAGGGTCTCTAGGGCTGGAGAACCAAGGAATGTGGCACCCCCATCATAGTCACTTTACCCACTATGGGGGCAAGCGGGTGGGAATTGGGAAGAGAACTCACTAACATCTGTGGAAGGTTACAATGTGCCAGCACCTGAGATACTTCACACACCATTTCATTTCACCCGTCAGCACAAACTTATGGTGTAGGCAGGACTGTACCCATTTTCATGAGGAACCTGAGGCCTAGAGACAGGTTATAAATGGTCCAAGGTCACACAGCTAGTAAGTGTAGAGTTGAAATCCAAACCCTAGTTGGTATGAGCCCAAAGCAATGGCCCTTCCCAAGGCACTGAGACAGGCATCTTCCCAGATCATCACACCCACTTCTGGGCAATAGGGTTCCAGCTCCTCACACTGGTCCCTGGGACCTGGCCACATTGCCCACAGCGTTGGGCTCCAGAAGGCATTTCTGATTCCATGAGGAAATGCGTTTTGTGACTAAAAATAGCCTAATGGAACTTCTGGTATTTGCAAAAAAAAAACCAACCCTCAAGGAAGACCTACATCCTTGCCTCTGCTAACCTCCCCCTACCTAATACCTCCCTGCCCCCACTCTATAGGCACACACCACAGAGCCTCATCCTAGAAACAACAGGCATTCTAGAAAAAACTGAGCTCCCTTTGAAAACATCTAAAGACCCCTTGCCAGCAACACTATGGTAGAGAGGAGTAGTTCAAAGGACCAGTAAAATTTCAGTGGTGGCCTTTCACTTTTTAACTAAAAAGGAAAAACAAAAGGTATCCTTTCACTCAAGGAGGGCTAGGTCAGGAAAAAGGTTGAGTCGCCTCCCCTGAGCTGCTCCACACTCTCCAACAATTTCAGCCAGGGGAGAAAACAACCACACCAACAATACAATGCCTGCTGAGGGGAGGGCTGGCGATGTCCCTGTAAGTCCCTTGGGAGCACCGTGCCCTCAACCATCAGAACCTCTGCGGCACTTGGTTAGTGCAAGAAGTGTCTACAGGTGCTCTGGTTTCATTGTGCTTCACTTCAGGTCTCGTAGTGAGTACCTACTGTGCGCTGGAGATAAACACAGAGAGGTTGGGAAAAACATGTCCCAGTCCCGAGCTATTCCCAATTCACCGAGGGAGAGGGGCATGGCTGGCCACGAGGCAGAGTGAAACAGCAAAAACACAGATCTGGGCAACTCATAGGAGAGCAGAGGAGAGTGGCCTCTTGAAACCAGCAGGTTTGGGCCCGAGCCAGAGGAATCAATCACCCTGGAGGGAAGCAGGGATGCAAGTGAAGAGGGGGGGAGGGGGCGGGCGTTGGAGGGTTTCCTGGCAGCTGATGCAGGAAGAATGAGAGGCTTCCAGAAGGGGGAAGAGGAGGCCAAGCTTGAGGCTTGGAGTGGGCTCAGGGAGTGCCAGGAGTTGAGCCTGAGGGGCTGCACTGGCCAGGGCACCTCTACCTCAGATGCCCCTGGTGCCCAAAATGAGCATCTCCCCCCATCTCTCCCCATTGCTCCCCTCTCCAGCCTCACCTGTTCTCAAGGGAATCCAGATATTGTTAAGGTATCCAGGTCTCCAATGTCTTGATTCTCTGCTTGTGGGACCCATGGAAGGCCCCTGCAATTGTGATTTCTTTGGATAATTTCACTGTCAACATGCCCTTTGAGTCTACCATGTCCAGAACTTAGAACTCAGCCTTTTGACCTGGAAAGAGAAGGGTAAAGGTCACACTGAGGCTGATCCAAAAGATCTCTCTGCAGAAAATCCTTCCATCCTGGGCTCCCACTCCACAATCCCCTGTCCTTCTGTGGAGGTCCTCCAGCTGTGGCTCCCAGGAGACGCCGTGCTCATCAGGAGTCATCACGGGGGTCACATAATCCCAGGTTTGCACCATTTCTGCCACCTTCTTACCAAAGGACCTTAGATAAGTCATTTAACCTCTTTGAATCTGTTTCTTCAATCATAGAAGGAGACTATTAATAGTACCTACTTCCTGTGCTTGAGGAAATTAAACAATGTAGTTAAGCACTCAGCAAAATGCTTCACACACATATTAAATGCTCAATAAATGTGAGCTAGTCCTATTTAACTGAGAGGCTGACATAAGCCAAGGAAAAACTAAAGAATTAGAAGCCCTCGCCAATTGAGAAATAAAAATTAAGCAGAGTTCAGTCTCTGGTGTTTGTATGAACTGTGCAGGTGTAAAGTGAAGCAATCCGGGAACGTCGCCTATCCGTGGGAACTCTGCCCAGACTGATCGGGCGCTTTCATAAGGGCCTGGATTCCGAGTCAGCTGCTGGGCCGGGGTTAGTGGAGCATGCGTGGAGATGCTGCCAGCTGACTGCCTTTCTCTCAGACCTCCCAAATGTGAACCTACAGACGGGGAGGAACTTCTACAGCTAGGTTTGGGGGGTCAGGCACTGCTGGATCTCCAGAGGAAAGTGTATTCTGTAACTGGTGGAAATGTGACAGAACTGGAAATGGTGCCTCAAATCAGTCCTGTATGAGTTACACTCACATCCCAAGGTCCGTTTATTTCTGGAGCAATGTAAAGATTTGCATGTACTTTATCCAGGATAAAAGAAAAATCAACCCTTATGCACAAAAATAGTGCACTATAGGGGAGCGGGGAGGGGGACTAACTTTACTTACAGTAGAGAAACTTAACAAACACCACCTCAACCAGGTGACCAAGGTCAACATTAACAGCGATAAGCCATGTTGATAGCACATATCCTTGATATGATGCAGTGAGAATAGCACTTTACCTCAATGGTCTTCCTCTCCAAAACTCATTACTTCAGTTGAATCATGAGGAAAAAAAAGTCAAGCAAGTTCCAATGGACAAGCATCCTATAATATGCCTGACCAGTACTCCTCAAAACTGTCAAGATCACCAAAAATAAGGAAAGTCTGAGAAATTGTTAGAGCCAAGAGAAGCCTCAGGAGATGCAATAACTAAAGGTAATGTGGTATCCTGGATAAGATCTTAGAACAGAGAAAGGATATTAGGTAAGAACCAAGATAATCAGAATAAAGTACGTGGACTTTAGTTAATGGAAAACAAAACAAAACAAGTAATACAAAACAAAAACCTATACACACTTTATCCACACCATCAGTGCCATATAGTTAAAAAATAATCTGTTTGAAAAGGAAGCAGGCCAAGTTGCTAAAAATCAATTCAAATTACCCATCCACTTCATCCTTAAGGATTTTTTAAAAGTTTAGTTTCACCTCTGCCTCTGAATTTTTTATGCAAACAGACAGACTTTCCCTCAAAGGAAGTTAGCTGACTTAGTCAATTTTTTTTTCTGTACTTAACGCTTCCCCCCCTGCCCCTGGGGAGTAATATTATGGCAAAACACCCTCGTCCTAGTTTAAAGGGGTTTTTTTTTCTGTTTTCAGTGAACTGGTCATTTTGCAAACTGGTGTTTTTTGAGACTAGCTTTTAGAAAAGTGGCTCTTGGCAATTTCCTTGTCAGAGAATTGACTCAGAGTCTTTGAAAAATGATCATCTAAAGTTTTCCTGAAGCCCCTTACTTGTTTAATGAAACCACTTGTGGAAAGGCCCAAGTAATCTGGACCCTGCTCTTGGTCACATAATGGCTGCCGGGCACATGGCAGGTGCTCTAAAATTATACAGTGGTATTGTTTGGATTCTTTTCCCTCTCTTAATGAGATCCAGATGGGCTGTAGCAAAGATGTCTGAGCTGTAAAAGTCCTTACCCTGAAGTCGGAGACACTGAAATAAGGCTGCGGGTGAGGGTCCAACAACATTTACTCTGGTGCTTCTGTGATCCAATAATCTGAGTTTGGAGGCAGGGGAATGGAATAGACTCCTCTAGAAATCCCTCAAGCCCTCAGGGAGTCCTGCTCACCCATTCAGTCCTGATCTCCAGGGGACATGAGGGATAATAGCCACCAGCAGAGCTATGGGGTTGAACTTCAACTGAACGCCCTTCTGTGCAGCCGCTGTAATAAATGACTTAATTTATCTCATTTAAGTCTTGTAATATTCTTGTCAAGTTGACAGCTGAGGAAACAGACTTAGAGAGAAAGCAACTTTTCCAGAGGTCACCCAGCTGGTAAGTGGCAGCGCCAGGCTTAGAAACCAGGTGCCTTCAGCTCTCAGGCCTGAGTCTTTTTTTAACCACTAAGCAAACTGCCTGTTTATTCATCCGTCTAAATGATAAACATAACACATCAGAAGACCTCAGCTAACTTAGAAGTGAATTATTTACAGAAGGAAAACATGGGAAAGGAAGACAATTTGGGAATCATTTTCAATGAAAATAGATATTTACTTACCCTGTTCTTTTCTCCCCGTGCAGCTCTTCTCTGCATTTTTTTTAAGTTTCCATTTAAATTCCAGTTAGTTGACATCTTTGATACATTTCTTAAACTGAGGTGTGTGGACATGTGCAAACAAATTCTAGTACATACAAGTTCTTTGTTGACTGGCTGACATGGTTGATGACAATGGGAGTTGACAGTGTGGTAGAGCAGGAGTGGGTGAAGTCTCCTGGCTGGCCATCTCTTACCCCTTTGTCCTGACCTTAGAGCCCAGAATCCAGCTTATCAAACAGCCCTTTACCCTCCTCTCTCTCCAGTAAGCCCTCTAGGATGAGGTCTGCCCTGCAGTACTGGCATCCCCAGAAACTTCTCCTCCCGCACACCAGAAAGAACCAGTGAAACCTGTCAGTGTCAAGGATGCTTCTGACAGCAATCATATCCCCTCCAGCACCCATCTCTTGGACCACAACTCGTGATTTCCTCAAATAGGCTAGATGTTGTGCCTGGACCAACTGGAAATAAGCCAGCTTCAGTTTGGGGAAGGGGGATATTGGTTCAGGTTTTTAAATCTCCCTTTGGCAGCCTGGGGTCAATGAAGATCCAAAGGTTCTAAAACAATCAGGACTTGGAATTATTTGGCTTCCCTGTTTCTAAAAGGTGAGGTGGGGGGCACCTGGGTGGCTCAGTTGGTTAAGCATCCGGCTTCGGCTCAAGTCAGATCTCACTGTTCGTGGGTTCGAGCCCCGTGTCGGGCTCTGTGCTGACAGCTAGCTCAGAGCCTGGAGCCTGTTTCAGATTCTGTATCTCCCTCTCTCTCTGACCCTCCCCTGCTCCAGCTGTCTCTCTCTGTCTCTCAAAAATAAATAAAAAAAGCATAAAAAAAACCTAAAAGGTGAGGTGGTCACTACACACCCAAAGGGGGTAACGATCACAAATGTTAGATTCTCTTCCACCCTTCATAGAACCCTTCTGGAGGAAAGATGGAGAAGTGATTACCCCAAATGGAAAATAAGAGTGAGGCCTGTTTTCTGCATCTCCCACATCAGAGTCGCCCCTTCGCTCAGAAGGACCTGAGGGGTAGGAAGGCAGGCCCACCATGTTCCAGCCAGACCCCCACAGTGTTGATGAGGAGAGGACCCAGGAAGAGATGAGGGGCTGCCAGACCTCACATTACCAACCCCCATGATTACTTCTTCCCTTGGCTTTGACTCCTGGGCTTCCCTCCCAATGTTCTGCAAGGCAGTTGGATGGGTACTCCTACCAACCATTTCCCAGTGAGATCGTGGTAACTCTGCCTCTGAAGGAAATGAAAGAGGAAGGATGGAATGCAAGAATGGCTTGGGAGTAGGTGCCCTGGATAGCCCTCCACCCCCAGGTCCTGTCCCCTCAGTTACTCGTCACCATCTGAAAGGTCCCCTTACTCTTGAATGAATCCCAAAACTCCACCTGGGGCTTCTCCCCTACCCACTTTCCTCTTCACCCTCTCCTGGTCTACAGTTGGCCCCTGTGCCCCCCTAGTCCCCCTGCAAGACCCTCCCTAGGCTCATTACCAAATCCAACCTGATACAGGCAGTCCTTCCCTGTTCCTATCAAGCAGCAGCTCTTTGTCCCCACCACACCGGACCCTTCCAGCGCTCTTACCTCTAAATCCTTCTCCCTCTCCCCTTCCATCAATCACTCTGCAGCTCCTTCCTCTTGAGATCTGTTTCCCTTTCTTCAGGCTCCTCTGTTTTCCTCCTGGGGCCAGGACTCCCCTCACAAGCTTTCGGGGCTCCACTTCCCCATCTTACCTCTGGCCACCGTCCCCTAAGTCCCTTCTGGCTGGCCCAGGCATCTGCTCACCCATGCTTCCTTCGCCTTCCCTGCCCCCATCATGGCGGCCAGCTCTCAGTTCACTCAGCCTGGGAATTCTTCTGGCTGCCTGGAAAGGCAGTGCCCAGGGCCCACAGCCCCATCTCGGGGGCCACGCACCTCAGCTGCTCACCAGGAATGGAGGTGGTGAGAATTCCCTCTGTAAGAGCTCTGCACAGGTCCTGGCCACCACGTCTCGGGAAGCCCTAAGAACAAAACTGAAAGAACTAGGTGCCCCACCTCTCAGGCCTTTAGATAAGCCACATTATGGCTGGGCAGATAAGGCCAGAGGTAAGATATATAGAAAACATATATATACAATATATATTTTATATATGTATAAATATATATATATACACATATATATAGTGTGTCAGTGTGTGTGTATATATATATATATATATATATATAGTGTGTGTGTGTGTGTGTGTGTGTGTGTGTGTGTATATATATATATATATTCACCTGGTATGTAGTCTAGGTGAGTTTTAGGCCAAAGAATGGTGCAAAATGAGGCATACTGGAGCATGCAATCCAAGTGCCAGCAGCCAATGGCTATGGTTGTGCCAGGGGTGTGAAGAGAGCGACAGAGCTGGAAACAGCTAGCAACATGCCATGCCGTAATGGGCAATGCTGAAAACTGAGAGCCACAGCAGCTAACACCTGTGGGGAGCAGGCTGGCCAGCAAGGAGGACTCAGCCTCCCTCCCCCCACATGCTCCCACATAGCCCTCTCAGGGAGATGCCCCCACCTGTCCTCTTCACCCACCCCCTTCTCCAGGGCAAGCCCTCTGGCCTCCACCCCTCCATCCTCAGAGATCACCACCAGAGTGAGACTGGCCTGTCTCCTGGCGCCCGTCTCCCTCAGTTCCAAAACCACATTTAAAGACATGATGGTGGTAGTAACAACAATAATGATGTTAATGTGGCTCTCGTGTGTTAAGTATTTACTATAGCAGGTGTTGTGCTAATCCTCCCAACAGCTCTAACACCTATTATCCTTCTACAACAGAGGAAGAAACTGAAGCTCAGAGCAGTAACTTGGCAAGGCCACAAGTCTAGTAAGTGGCAGAGCAGGATTTGAATGCTGATTGTGGTTGGTGTGCCCGAGCCCCAAGCCCGGACTGCACTCCTGCAGGTCCCTGGAAGCTCCCAGGCCACCCCCACCCTCAAGACTGAGCCCCGGGGAGCCTGTACTGCTCCTCACAGCACTGTGTGGGTCTCACTCGGCAGACTTTGACAAAGACCTTGCACTCTTCCCAACACCCACTCCAAACACACTGTGATGCAGGCCCAGAGCCAGAGAGGAGCCCAGGCTGCCTGAGGCAGCTCTTCCCATCTACCTGGGACTTTGCACCTGTCCTAGGAATAGCACATGACCCTGCACAGGACACACTGAAAGGTCCAGAACCTCAAAGATCAGAGTTCCTCCACTAAAGGACTCCTCCCCTTTCCTGACCTCCGGAGTCTAAATAAGGCCTGGGGGGCTACCTCTTCCTCTCCCACTCATGCTATGGCCAAGGGGAGGAAGCAGGAAGATTGCTCCAAAGACAGAGAGGCCGGAAGAAAATGCAGCCTCCCAGGGAAGGAGCACTGGGGGAGAGAAGCAAGAGCTGGGAAAGGCCTTCTGAGGAAAGGGCTGGGCACCCCTTGGGACTCTGGCTTCACTCCCGGGCCACGCACGAGCCATCGCTCAGCCAGCCCATGGAGGCCAGAGGCAGAAGTTCTGACAGAGAAACAGCCAGGCCCGGTCACAGAGCAGGATTCCGCTGCTGCCTCTGCGGGTCCCCTTCCAGCCCCTCAGGCTCTCTCCACCGGGAGCAGCAGGAAGACCAGCAAGCCCAGAGCCCCTCACACTGCCCTGAGCAGGAACCGCTGCCCAAACCCCTGCCAAACCCGGCCCCCTCCCCCCGGGCCCTCCAGGAAGCAGAGGCCAGACACAGGGGAAACAGGAACACATTGTCCTTTATTTGCGTTTCTCAGAATACTGTACAAAGGGAGTAAAAATCCTATTCACACATTGCTTAGAAAGATTTTGAGGTGAAAGTTCCCTATGATACATGGGGTGAGGGGCAGGTGGACCAGGAGGCAGGAAACAGGATCAATGACCTCCCCTCCTCCCTCAGGGCCCTGAGGTGGGGGGGGGGGGCACCCACACCTTTTCAAAAGTAACACAGACCCTGGTCAGATTGCGGAGGGGAAAAAGGGGGCTCCTCTCCAGCCCACACGCAGGCTCCTGCCCATCTCCTGTCATCTCAGGCTGAGGAGACAGCGCCCACAGGTCACTCCTGGATCCTTCCACTACCTTGCTGAAGCAGGGACCATTCTGTGGCCCCACCCCACCTGGGGGTGGCCCGTAGCCCCACAAGTACACACAAGAGGCCCTGCACCAGTTCCAGTCTGCATGAAGGGCCCCACCCATTCATCATTTGTCCTGGCTTCCCCTCCCCCCTCACACCACTGCACAAGGCAGTGTCCAAGCGGATGCGTGCTAATGTGCTAACGATGACTTCCACGCCCCTCTACTCCTCACACGACCCCTGGAGCTTTAACCCCCACCCCTGACTCCAAAGCCTCCCTTCCCATTATCACCATCATGCCTGGGGAAAGGAACTCTCCGAGCCTGAACACTTCCCAAAGAATGAGGCTGGGTCTGGCTTCTACCCCCATGCTCCTCCCTTATACCAATCTCTGCAGCTACGGGCCCCTTCTTCCAAGTCTCAATTCACTGTCCCCCCCCGCCCCCGCCCGTCCTCCCCACCTCTGCCAAGGCCAAGATGAGAGCGGTGGCGGCCCCCTCATCTCTGGGACCAGGCCATCCACACCCAGCCTCTCTCCTTACCCTCCCCGCCCCCATCCAGGACCCAGGCTGGACTGGAGGGGAGCTGCCAAAAGCATGAGACTTGCAATAGGCAGTTCTCTACCCAGAGGGATGAGGCATCATGTGCACTTGCTTTTACACATACGAGCACACACTGAGTGTCATCCTAAAGACGTAAGAATTAAAGTGAACCAATCTAGAAGCTGTACCGTCCCCCCTGCTCCCCTTGCAGGGGTTAAAGTGCTTTAGCAGTCTGAGGATGAGCAAGTGAGCAGGGGGTTTCTCCTGTCCCAACCTCACAGGTCGGGAGCCCAGCCCATCCCATGACTGCCCCCACGGAGTCTCTATCCAAAAGGCAAAAGGAAAAGATCAAAAAAAATCAGGAAGGGTCAGAGACCCGGGGGGCCCACCCAAACCCCACTACAAGCTACGTCAAGTCGGCTACCGGGGGAATTGAAGGGGAAACTAGGGCCCGAAGGCTCGACCCCCATCTCTAGCAGGATCCAGAAGACCCTTCTGTCTTCAGCATCACAGCACAGGCCTCACCCTTCCCCTGCCATCCCAGGTGGGGGAAGGGGCTGCACCCTCAGTACTTATTGATTCCAAAAATCCGGACTCCATGGAGCTGGGGCAGCTTGGGGATGAGCACACTCATCAAGGACACAGTGTTGAGGATGAAGTGGATCTGGTCGTACTTGGTATAGAAGCTGGTGAGGAAGTACCTGGGTCGGAAGGTTGGGAAGAAGCATAAGCCTCTATTTGGAGGACCCCTTCTTCCCTCACTCCTGGGTGGGGAGTGGCAGGTCCCCAACAGGTGAGGAGTTATGGGAAAGATCCCCAGAACAGAAGCAGGGTAGCAAGATCTCCCAGGCTAGAGGTCCCTCCCGGCGCAGTCCCCTTGATTTAGCCCAGGTCTGGCTTACATCACTGGCAGGAATGCAGGGCCAGGGAGGAGCAAGGCCTGAGCTCAGCACAAGACCCGGGGATGCTCCAACTTCCCTGCCTCTGCTCATTCCCATGCCAAAAGCCAGAGCTGGGGCTGGGTTTAAGCCTGGCCGGGCCCAGGGTTCCCTAGGCCGTGGCCTGCTTGCTGGTGTCCTCCTCCACCCAAGGCACTCACAGCACGATGGGCGTGATGGTTAAGAATTTCCGAGACGCTGTGAACTGGACCCCGTAGTCCATCTGCTCCCAGTGGGTTAGCAACCTCGCCTTGCCCTGGTCCGGAGTCTCAAAGGGTGTCCCCTTCACCGTGTGCAGGAAGATGTACATGCCCTGGAGGAAGGGGCCTTCATTAGAGGACACAAAAGGCAAAAGGCCCTCCAGTGCAGCTCCGCCACCCAGGTCAAAGAAGTGCGCTCCGGGTTATGTGGAGCCTCCCCCTGAGGGGCAGAGGGATGTGGGCTGGAGGTCAGGATGGGGCACCTGGGAGCCTGGCAGGAGAAGAAAGGGACCCACAGGGTGAGAGGACAGGCCTGGCATGAGGATAAGCCATGGGGAGAACTCAGCTGCAGAAATGCCCAGCCGGCCCAGCGGTAGCTCCCCGGTGCCGTCAGGGCGGAGATGAGCCAATGGCCCCTGCGTGCCTAAGGAAGAGTACAAGCTAGCAGGCAGGGGCTGAGGGAGCAGAAGGGCCAGGCTGGAAAATGGCGAGGGATCCAGACTCGGGAGAGGGCCATTTCTGTGCCAGGCTGGGCGCCTGGGTCCTGGGGACTCTCTGGAGCCCTCAGTTCAGCTCCCAGTGGCCCTCCCTCCAGGCCCACATCCTGAAGATATGGACAAATCTGCAGGCTTTAGTCCTCTTATCAGAGTGCACATGGCTGGAACCCAAAGGGGGCGGGGAGTGTAAGGCAGAGAGGAGAGCTGGGCCTGGGCTCAGGTGACAGACAAATGTTGTCAGCATGTCACCCTGACATCTGGCCCATGTTTGAGGGGGCTCCTCCTACTCCTCCGCCCCACCAAAGAGCAGCCCACATGGCCGGGGCGGGCAGTGGGCAGCCCCTCACCATATTGTGGATGAGGTTGGTGAGAGTCCAGACAACAGGGACGCTCACAAAGGGGATGCTGAGCAGCACGACGTGGAGAAGCCCGATGGCCAGCACGTAGGACAGCCAGATGCCACGGCTGTTCATCACGCGTGTGTTGGGGTTCACCTCACTGTGCGCCGTGCCCACATTCATCCTGCTGCCCCTCTCCTGCCGCTGCTCTGCAAACAAGCAGCACAGGTGAGACAGGTCACACCACTTTCCCTGTCCCCCACCCTGCCCGCTCGCACATCCAAATCCCACAGGGAGGGAGGCACCGCTTTCCCCAAGAACTCCAAACAGTTCTGCTGCTTTGATTCGCAAGCAAAGATGCCAGAGAAAGTCTGTGTGGACTTAACTCTGTTCGTTCCCCACTGCCGGGCTGGGATAAGCACCAGGTTGCCCCACACATCGTCCAATTGGGACAGAGCCTCTCCAGGCACTGGGGCTGCCTGGGTGGATAGGCCATCAAGAGGCATCCAGCCCAGAGCAAAGAAACCATTGCCTGCTCCCCAATCTCATCCTCCATTCCATTCTGATGAGGACCCTCTTCCCACCAAGCTCAGGGGAAGGGAGAAGAGGCCTATCCCCTCAGAATCACTCAACATAACCCTGCTGGACTGTCTTGCTGAGGGCCTGATAAGGGGCATCTCCTACACCTGTGTTCCCGCCACTATTAAAATTAACAAAAGGGGGCGGGGTGAGAACAGGCAACAGTGAATGAAATATTTGGGGTCACTGTTTCTACCCATCTCCCCTAACTGTCCAATCCTGGGTCTCTCCCAACCTTGATCCAGGAAGACTGATCGAGTGGAAAGAGGGGGTAGGGAGGGGGTGGAAGGAAAGAGAAATCAACAGACTAGGAGCAACCTCTGTCCAGGCTTGGAGGCCTCCTTCTTGGTGACACAAAACAACCCATGCAAGATGTTTTATCCACTTGGCAGCCACTCAGGCTAACCCTTGTGATGCCATGACTCTGCTGCCAAACCACCAGGGCCCTTTTCCCCAAAATAGGAGAGGTGAGGATAGAGAACATGGCCAACATCTACTGCTCCCATGGGCAGCTGAAACCCACATCAACACACCCCATCCAAGGAAACAAAACTATACCCGGGGCCTCTCTCCTGCCCCTCTCCTCTCTGCCCCACCCATCCTCACCTCCGCCTCCTTTCCAAGCCCGTTTCCAGGTATAAGTTAGCACCATGCACTGCCTTGCCCAGTTCCAATGGCAGACGGCCTGTAGCAGGAGGAACCAGGCGGGCTGCCCTTGATGCCCAAGAAACAATGCAAGCCATTCCTGGATGCATGTAAAGAGGGGAATGAGCAGCCCCTTGTCTAGAGCTTGGCTCTTCCCAAATCCCTAAGGGCCCTGTAACCAGCAGGAGGAGGGAACAGACTGTGCTTTCTACTGGCTCACCTCCCTTGGTGAGGGGAGGTCCTGCCTGGTAAAGACCCTAAGTCATCAGCATGGCAACAACCCCATCTTTCCTGGGGGTGCAGAAAGGGCCCCCAGATAGGGGTATCCGGGAAGTGCCCAGAAGGCCACCTCCTTCACCCTGCTGCCACAAATCCCCTCAGATTCAGTTGCAATCTATCTCTGACAAGGATCACAGCCAAGCCTGTGTGGGAGCCAGGATTCTCAAGGATCTGTTACTTTACTTCCAGAATAATGAGAACAAGTTTCCTCTTTTCAGAGAGCTCCAAGCAAAGAGACCTCAGGGGAAATGTGACCCACAACACACTCTCCCAATATGCAAACATGCGTGAGATGCACATGCGTGCATCCTAGAAGTAATGCTCCTGGGGCCCAACAGCTCAGCCTATTAGGCTGGATAATTGGGCCTAACAGAAACCCAAGGAACTAGAAAACCGAGACTAGCTCAGTTGTTTACCTTCCCAGGGCCTTGGAGCTTCAGTTACCCTAATGTGGCTCCTGGGACACCTACTACTATGCAAAAGCCTGGGGCGGTGGGGAGCTGGCTAGGAAGTGAGGCCTCTGAAGGATTTATTAGTAAGGAGAGACATAGAGTTCCCCAAGTCGGACCAGAAACTGCTTCTCCCTCCCCTTCCCCCTAACCTAGACCTACAAAGGTGTGGGAGTACAGAGACCTGTAGCTGTTCCCTGTATTTTATCCAGCAGTACCAAGAGCTTGGCTGAATTCCAGATCATCCTACACTCCTTTCTGGCTGAACCAGGGTATCCAATGAAGTATGATGAGTCTAGGAGGGGCCAAGACCTAGGACCTAACTGCTACCCTTGGAATTGTCTTCCTGAAGGCTGAATACGAGCTGCCCTGACAGCAGAAATCCCAGAAGGACTCCCCAAAAGACAGAAGAAATCAAGAAACTAAGAAAAAGACTGGCAGCCAGGAAGCACTGTTAAGGGTACATATCACTTCCATTAGTTAAAAAAAAACAAAAGCAAAAACAATTGCCCCTCACCCAGAAGGAAAGAAACAGGGAGAAGAACCCAGTAGTATAAGCCTACAGCAGCTGAGGCTGAAAAGTTCTGGCTGCCCTAGCTGGCAGGTGGCTGCATGGCAGGGCCTGATGTGGTTTCATAACCTGTCTCAAACCAAAGCCTGCAGCAACTCTGTTCTGTTAACTACTCTCTTGCTGGTAGCTGTTTTCTACTCCTTCCCTCCCTTCCCCTGACTCCACAAATAAATATCCCTGTCCAGCCTGTCAGTCTGGCACCTAAGCCAAGGCCACGGTGCGCCCCAGGACAGCTGTCAGGTGCGCGCTTCCCACTCTTTCCCCCAAGTAAGGGGCAGCCCTTTAAGCAGCAAATCTTTTGCCTTCGAGATGAAGAGCACAAAACATCAAGCCCACAACCTGGACCCCAACAATGGGGACCCTGGCAGCACTCCACAATGCCATTTTCATTCTGCCCACCGCCCAACCCGCAGGGCCACAGTCGCTCACCTCTCAGCTCTGGCCCAGCCTACCGGGCTGG
>NC_043716.1:37041493-37129567 GCF_006229205.1 Suricata suricatta
AGCGCCCTGCGCCGGCCCCCGCGACGTCACCGCCCAGCGCCGTCCCACCGGATGCTTCCAGGGAGTTGTAGTTCCTCCGCCTGCCCGCGTGTGGGTTGTGGGGGGTACTGGTGCCTCCTGGGAGTTGTAGTTTTTCTGCCTCTGCCTGTAGTCTTGGCCTCGCTGGGGCCGCAGGGCCAGACGTTTCAATAGCAGGTGAAACTAACATCAGATGGTGGTATTGCTTTGGGATGTAACAATTCCTGCTTTTGCGTCAGCGTGCTCCAAGTGTGGTTTACTCTTGCTTGGTTTTGAGATCAGAAAATTCAGTTTTAAATAAGTTGCCATAGGCCCCTGCTGGGTCCCAGCATAGACAGGAACTCAGATATTCTGACCCCACATCAGAATTTTTCCACTTACACCTAACTGGCTGGGCTCTGGCCGCTGACTTGCTGCAAGAGAAACAGACTAGCAGGCCTGTTGCCCTACCAAGGCTTCCTGAAAGCTGGCTTCTCACTGTGTTGGTTAACATCAGAGTCCAGAGGGCAGATAACATAGCCAGTGGCCAGCATTTTCCCAGAGACTGGCTACTCTTCAGTTAACTTGAGCCAGGCTGGTCTGGGCCAGGTCACATCCTCAGCCTCCCATGTGAGGCCTCCGAAAAGGCCACGTGTCTTGGAAAGACTCCTTGATGAACAGTTAGGAGTCTGAGTTCCAGTCCCAGGTCAGCTTGTGTGGCTTTGGGTGGGAGGCTCCACCTCTCTGGGCTGCAATTTTCACAGCTGCATGCCCCAAAGGCAAGGGCACATATTCTATTGCCAGACCAGCCTAACATAGGCTCTCCTTTACCAGCAGTGTGACCTCAAGCAAATAACGTGTCTTCATCTCCAATTCTACACCTCTGAAACCCTACCTCCAAGGTTGTGCAAATTCAAAATAATATATGTAAAGCACCTGCCGCATGGTAGGAAGCTATTCTGTAGAAGGTTGAACTAACTGGTTTTCCAGGTCTCCCGGGTCAGTCGCACTCTTCATGTCACCAAAAGGGCCTGGTTTGAGTGGTTTTCATTGCCCCCACCCAGCTTCTAAGTCCACTCTGCATGGCAGAGCTAGAATAGCAGGATCAGATGACGTCATGCCATGCCAACCTGACGGGCTGTAAACACACCCTAAAATAAATGTGAAGGGACAGAAAGGAGAATGCTGGCCCAGGGAGGCTAGGGAGCACTTCTTTCAGACCTCACCTACCCTTCCCCAGGAGACTGCCAGGAAACAGCTGTCACAAGTTGGAGGGGGGCCCCAGAAGCACCTAGTGGGCAGGAAGCAGGTGGATATCTGAACCACTTGGAGCAGAAGAACAGGAAGCTTCTCAAGTATTTCCAGGGCCAATGACCAAAGAGCGTTCATCCCAAGACCTAAATTATCACCCCCAGAATCTGAAAAAGCTCTACCTTATACAGAAGTTTTTCCTGCTTCACCCCTTTTGTGTAGTCAGCCTTCTGAATACATGGACCAACAACCAAGTGCTGGCTTTTCTAGAGAAACCTCCCAGCCCTGAGGCAAAAAAGATGTCTTTATTTTTTCCAAAGCGAGCCTGCTCGACTCTTTTGACTTTTCTCTGGAATTCTTCCATCATTCCGCAAGTCGATCAAGCTCTCTGGATCTTTGCCAGTTTCCTCACACCTCTGTGAAGTCTCAATGACCCAGACTGGACCCATGTCTCAAATGAGGGCCTGACTAATGCACAGTCTAACAGAAAGATTACCCGACATGCCATGCCCTATTAATAACTCCTGTTATCAAGTTTTTTTTTCACAATGGCAATGAACAGAGTTCTGACTCACTCTAGGTCTGTGGTAAATTGTAGATCACTCTCTGCTTAATTTAGCCTGAGTCCCTGTCATCATATTTCTCCTTCTCTAGCTCTCTGCCTTGATAATTACCCTCTTTACCAAACATCCTTGAGCCCTGAATAGCCCTAAGTACTGTTCAGAATGAGTGACAGCGCTTTTATGTGGTGCTGGGGAAGGCACAACCCCTTGGACAAACCATTGGTAATATGTGCCAAGAGGCTGAAAAATCATTCAGGCCTTGGAGCCATGATTATATTTCTGGTAGCATATTCTAAGGAAGTACATCCCATGTACTATGTGGGAGGATGTTCATTCCAGCATCTTTTATAACAGCAGAAAACGGAAAGCAACCTAAATGCCCGAGAAAAATATTATGGTATATCCACTGGATGGCATACTATGAGGCTGTATAGTTAATGGTTGTGAAAAACAAGGGGCAGTATAGGAAAATGTTTGCTAGGTTATATGAAATGATCAGGGGGGGAAAATAGCATGAGTATTCCCCAGGATGCAGTCAGCAAAAACTAGGAAAAGGGAACCTAGAACAAATATCCAATTCCCTTAACAAATAAGTTGGGAGGGGGAAAGGAGGGGGAGAGACTTACAGATTAAAACCAATGTGGGCTCCCTGGCTGGCTCGGTCGTTTAAGCACCAGACTCTTGATTTCGGCTCAGGTCCTTATCCTAGCATTATCATGGGTTTGAGCCTCCCCTCCCCCATCCACCCCGCCATTCAGGCTCTGTGCAGAGCACAGAGTCTGCTTGAGATTTTCTCTCTTTCCCTCTGCCCTCTGCCCCTCTCTCACACTTGTGCTTTCTTTCTGTCCTAAAAATAAAGTTTTTTAAATTTATTTTATTTTTTTATCTTCATTCTTGAGAGACAGAGCATGAGCAGGGGAGGGGCAGAGAGAGAGGGAGAGACAGAATCCAAAGCAGGCTCTCCAGGCTCTGAGCTGTCAACACAGAGCCCGACGTAAGGCTCAAACTCAGGAACAGCGAGGTCATGACCTGAGCCGAAGTTAGACACTCAACTGACTGAGCCAGCCAGCCGCCCCTAAAAAAATTTTTTTTAATCGAGCAATATATCAGCCAAAGGCCATATCTGGATCCTGAATCAAGCAAACCAACTTTAAAAAAAAAAAAAGATTTTATTATCAGGGAAATTTGGATACGGACTCTTCAAATTGATGATCTTAAGGAATAATTTTTTTTAATGTTTATTTATTTTGACAGCAAGAGAGAGCACTCACACACGGGAGAGGGGCAGATAGAGGGAGAGAGAGAATCCCAAGCAGGCTCCTCACTGTCAGCACAGAGCCTGACTTGGAGACTGGAGCTTGATCTCAGGAGCTGTGAGGTCACAACTTGAGCTGAAATCAAGAGTCAGATGCTTAACCGACTATGCCACCCAGGTGCCCTTAAGATTTTATTTTTTTTAAGTTCATTTATTTTGAGAGAGAGAGAGAGAGAGAGCACAAGCAAGGGAGGGGCAGAGAGAGAGGGAAAGAGAGAGAATCCCAAGCAAGCTCCACACCGTCAGTGCAGAGCCCAACTCGGGGCCAGTCCCACAACTTGTGAGATCATGACCTGAGCTGAGATCAAGAGTCAGACACTTAACAGATGGAGCCACCCAGGCTCCCCTAAGGAATAATTTTTTAAGTTTTTTTAACATTTATTCATTTTTGAGAGTGAGCGAGACAGAGCATGAGCAGGCAGAGAGAGGGAGACAGAATCTGAGGCAGGCTTCAGACTCTGAGCTGTCAGCACAGAGCCTGAAGCGGGGCCCAAACTCATAGATGGTGAAATCATGACCTGAGCTGACGTCGGATGTTTAACCAACTGAGCCATCCAGGTGCCTCAGGAATAATAATTTTTAAGGCAAGATAAGACATTGTAATTTTTTTAAATAAAAAATCCTCCTAATCTTTTGGAGATATATACTAAAATATAGGTAGATGAAATTATACAATGACTGGATTTGTTTCAAAATAATCTGGGCTAGAGACTTGGGGGAATAAAAGAAACAAGATGGGCCATGAAGTGATAATTGTTGAAACTGGGAAATAGGGACATGTGACTCCTTATATTATTTTTCTACTTCTTTATATTTGAAATTGTCCATAATAAAAGCTTTTATAAATCTGCATATGCACTAATGATGATGACAAGAAAAAAGAGAGCAACGTCAGTAAGAGCCTGGCACCAGACTTCCGGTTCAACAACCAGCTTCTGTACTTACCAGCTGTGTGACCTTGGGCAAGTCACTGAACCTCTCTGTGTTTCAGTTATCTCATTTCTTTTTTTTTTTAACTTTTTAAAAATGTTTAATTATTTTTGAAAGAGAGACAGAATGCAAGCAGGGAAGAGGCAGAGAGAAAGGGAGATACAGAATCTGAAGCAGGCTCCAGGCTCTGAGTTGTCAGCACAAAGCCCTTCACGGGGCTCAAACTCACAAATCACAAGATCATGACCTGAGCTGAAATCAGACACTCAACCAACTGAGCCCCCCAGGTACCTCATCAGTTACCTCGTTTCTAAACGGAAATGATGGTGATCGTGATAATGCCCACCTCGTGTTGTTGTGAAGATTAAATGGATCAATAAATGTGTAGCACTTAACAATTCCTGGCACATAGTAAGTGCTCTGTGTTACAGATGAGGGAGCAAAAGGCAAGTTGGGGGCAAAGTACAGGCTAACACCCAGCAACCCAACGCCCCCAGGTGAAATATGTGTGACCTTCCTCAGAAACTCCTGGCTGCCCAAGAACAAAGGAAAGAGAAAAACAAGTGGCTAACTGATTGAGATCGCAGTCAGGAAGAACATGAGTGTCCATCAGTTTACAACTATCTTAACGATTTGCGAGGAAAAAAGCAATTTTATCAATAGCCAAACTTACAGAAACCTATAGATTCAATTTCCTGGAACTCTGACCCCCCCTCCGTAAGACAGAAAATTTTATATAATCAGTCACTCCTCACACCCCAAGTACAGCTCTTTCTGCCCACGGCGCCTGTCCCCGTGCTTTTAATAAAAACACCTTTTTACATCGAAGATGTCTCAAGAATTCTTTCTTGGCTGTCGGCTTCAAACCCCACCTTTTCTGCATCATTACCTCTTATTAATCCATTCCACACGTCCATGATATCTGAGCATCTGCTTTACTAGGCTCTGCAAATTCAGCAAAATAAAAACAGATCTTGTGTTAGGATGGAGGGGTTGAGGGTGATGTTTTTCACTCTCCCATTTCAGACTTTGTCTAATGTGAAATTATTAGTTTTAAATTTTTTATGAAACGTGTTTGTGTTTTTAAAACCCAGTGAGTCACTTTCGCAGGCTCTCCTGCCCTCTGGGAGCTCCCTAGTCTGCTGAGACAGCCACATTCCCCAGCCTTGGTGTTTCCATCTTGGCGGGCCTCTGCTTGCCACAGATACAACCATGTGGGCCGAGATAGCAAACATGGGCGGGGTAATACCCTGGGAGCACCTTCCCAGGACCAGGGCTGTGTTGAGACGTGAGGAGGTGGAGCATCTAGAAGCAGAGCCCCTTTCCCTGACCCCTGGTGGAAAGCATGGCACCCTCCACTTTTACCACCCCTCACTCCCCTCCACTTCATTCCTTTCCCCCACTGTTTCCCCAGCCTCACCTCCCTCCTTCCTAAAGGGGAGATACAGAGGTCACACCCAGAGCAAGTGCAAAGAAAAAAAAAAAGAGCTGTTTATTTCATTGGCAGTTGAATTTGGGTTTGGGTGGGGGGCACCCCAGGCATGGGGTAGCAGAGGTGGGGAGGGGGGCGGTGATGCTAAGCAGACAAAAAAACACTGAGTGGGAGCTATGAGCTGGTGAGAAACGGAGAGCCTCGCCAGGCCCTCACCCTCCACCCCTCACCCTGCCCTGTGGTTGGCTCTTTGGGGCTGCCCAGGGAAAGGGCCAAGCAGGCCAGGGCCCAGAGCCAAGGCCGGGGAACCGGAACCTCTGTCTGGGAACCAAGAGCAGGGCTATTCTTTAGGCACCCCTCGATCTGCATACTTTGATATGGACAACTGACATTTTCTCCCCTGGAAGAAAAAGGAGGCTAGAAAACTGCAAATATTACAGATCAACAGTGGCTTTAAGAAAAAGTCCCCGAGCGCCTGTCCAGAGGCATTACTACCCCTCTTAGGCCCCACCTCTCTAGAAGTCCACGGTGGCAGCTGCCCCAGATCACCTTCCTCCCCTGTCTAATGCCTGCTCCTCCAACGGTAACAACAGCTAATGTGATTCATTGTTGGCTGTGTTCCAGGCATTAGACAAAGGGCTTCACATGTATAAATACATAAACACATGTATTATATATATATTTTTAGCTTTAAAGAAAGAGAGTGTGTGAATGGAGGAGATGGACAGAGGGGGAGAGAGAATCTCAAGCAGGCACAGAGCCCAATCCCATGACCCTGGGATGATGACCTAAGCTGAAATCGAGGCTCAGATGCTCAACCAGCAGACCCACCCAGGCGCCCCTGAACTCTCTTCATCTTTAAAATGGCCCTGTGAAGTAGTTATTTTTATTTTCCTCACTTTACAAATGGGAAAACTGCAGCACAGAGAGTTTAAATATTGCAGGAGCGCCTGGATGGCTTAGTCAGTTAAGCGTCCGACTTTGGCTCAGGTTATGATCTCACAGTTCATGGGTTTGAGCTCTGCATTGGGCTCTGCCCTAACAGCTCAGAGCCTGGAACCCACTTCGGATTCTGTGTCTCCCTCTCTCTCCGCACCTCCCTCGCTTGCACTCTGCCTTGCTCTCTCTCAAAAATAAATAAATGTTAAAATATATTTATTCTGCCTGAGGTCACACAGCTACAGAAGTGACATTTCTCCCCAAATCCACTCCTGGCCACACCCCCTGTCCAGCATGTCCCTCAAGTTCCCATAGGTGCCTTGTAAAAGCCTTCTGCTGGCACTGAGGGCACTATATTTAAGTTATCTGCCACACACCAGCTTCCCCTGGTAGCTGCTTGTTCTGTGTCTTACTCACATGTGTTTCCTCCACAGAGTGGGTTCTCGGTGAATGTTAGCTGAAGGATAGACTGACCCACACATCCTGGATACAGCCACTCTGGGCTCCTGACCATTGTCAGAAGTACCTTGCTCTTTCTTGCTCTTATCTCGGTCTGTAACGCTTTTTCTTCCTATCCTTTTCCATTTGATAGACTCCTGTTCATCTCTCAAGGCCTTCCCTTACCTGTCCCCTTCTCTGTGAAGCCTTGCCCAACTGTCCGGAGGGAGTATCCTGCTTTGATTTCTGGGTTCCTCTAACCTCTGCAAATACCTCAGCTAGCGCCCACCCCTAGGCTATCAGGCGATCATTTTTGTGCACACGCCATCTTCCCCCATTGTCTGGGGGACATTTTACCTCTCTCTGCATCTCCTGGTGACTAAAAGGCCCAGCAGGTACGCACTGAACAAATAAGAGGTATATGGGAGCATAAAGTTCACACCCCCTCTTTGCCATTTTCCACAAGGAACTTTCCAGCAAAGGAAAGTCTGCTGTCCCTCCTGCCTACCCTACTCAGTAAGCTGGCATTAGAAGAGTCCCTTGCTGACGTGATGGGTAAAGAAGCTAGATAGGCCCTCCTCCTTTCCTTTCAATGATCCCTCTCTATCCAGGCTGTATGTGGGCACTTCCCACATCGGGGAGACAGGGGCCAGGAGGCCTGCTTTCTTTCCTCCCAGGTCCATCTTAGAGGACTGGAATTACTGCCCTTGGAGGGAGGAGCCCTGACACAGCCCACCCGGGGTGGGGCCTCGGGGGCCCACTCTCCCGGGTGCTGAAGTTGGGAGCCAGGCCCTGCCATGCCTCGGCCTCTTCCCTGCCCCACCTTCAGAGATACTCTGAATATCAGGCTGGAAGGGATCTCAAAGAACATGAGACCCAGAGAACCAAAGGCACAGCGGATTGGGGAGGGATGCACCCACTGGCCAAATGGTCTTGGGTCTGGCCCAAGGGTTTTCCCATGCACCCCAGAAGCCACAGTGAAGAATGGAATGCTCCTTAGTCCTCTGTCATGGCTTCCACTCAGGCCTTTACTATGTCCCACGTGGACTGTCGCAGTAACTGGTCTTTCTTCCACCAATACATCCTCTGCACAGCCAGAAAGTGATCCAAACACAAAGCTAATTTTATTTACTTACTTATTTATTTATTTATTTTTAATGTTTATTTATTTATTTATTTTGAGAGAGAGAGAGAGCGCACATCCATGCATACACAAGTGGGGGAGGGGAGGAGAGAGAGAATCTCAAGCAGGCTCCATGCTCTGTGCGGAGCCCATTGCGGGGCTTGATCTCACAGACTATGAGATCATGACCTGAATCGAAATCAAGAGTTGGATGCTTAACCAACTGAGCCACCCAGGCGCCCTTCAAAGCTAATTTTAAAACCCTTATCTACCAGCCACTAAATCAAGTCTCAATTCTTACATGGTATACAAGACCAAAAGGATCTGGTCCCTCTCCACTTTCCACTTTAACCATGGCCTTTGCCACTACTCCATTCTATAGTCTAGGCGAAGCCAAAGCTGCGCATGCGCCCTTGCTCTTGTACATACTCTGCTTCTCCACCTGATGAACTCAGCCTTGAAGACCCAGCACAGATGTCATTTCTTGGCAAAGCCTTCCCTGATATCCTGGAAAAGTTAGTGTATCCGGTAAGAATGCTCCCAGCTGAAAGCAATAGGAAACCCAAGCAAAGGAATGATTCTGACCCTCAGTTGCTAGTAGTCTTTTAAGGAGATTTTAAAAGTCCCCGTCCACTGGACACATGCCAGACCAATTAAATCAGAATCTCTGTGGGGGGCACAGGCACCAGTAGGTTTCAAAACCTCTCATAGTCTAATGTGAAGCGAAGTTGAAAAGCACTGAAGCAGAAGTTTGTTATTCTCACAGAATGGAAGTAGCTGGCGGTTGCTAGTATTGGTTGAGTGGCTCAGTGATATTCAGGCCTATTTCCCAGTGATACTCTTGAACTTTCCTTTCTGCCTTGTTGCCTCACAGGATAGCTATTGTTGATTCTCCCTGTTCAAAGCAGGGAGAAAACTGCAGGGAGAAGGGGAGGGCTTAGTCAGTCCTCTTTTATAAACAAATCTAAGGCTGTCCCAGAAATCCCTTCAGCAGACTTCCCCCTAGATGTCACTGATCAGAACTGCATCACCGCTGGCCGCAAAGGAGTCTGGGAAAATGGGCAATGGGATTTCTGATAGACTGAGAGGACCAGTCAGTTTGGGAGGAACTACTCCTAAATCAGAGGACGTTATCAAGGAAGGAAAGGATATTGAAGGCTGGCAGAATCATGCCACCTCAAAATATGCCACTTTGACATTAGGATTATTTTGAACTCACTTCACATAAAAAACAACAGATGCAAGAAGGGCATTCTAATCCCCCCCCCCACTTTTTTTTTTTCCTGAAAACAGGAGACAAAACTCCCAGGTGAAAGCTCCCTCCCTGTATAGGGAGAAAAGGAACATTCAATGGGAAGTGAAAGCTGAGACAATTCTGTACACACAGAACTTGTTAAAAAATAATTTTTATCTTTCTCTAACCTCCCAATATATTTTAGTTACTTTTCCAGAAGAAATTCTAGAAGAATTTCTGCCCCAACCTCATCAACCCCCAGCCTGCACTGTGCACCATCCTGTCTGCTTCCTCCTCCCTCTCAGTTCCTTCTCTGCTGAGCACTGCGCTTAGCCACCCTCCACTAACCACGTGACGCTTCGGCTGGGCTCCCCTGTCTACACACCCCGCCCACTTCGCTTCCCCGCAGCTGCTGTGCAGGGCACCCCAGGCCTGCTCTTCTTTGGTAGCTTCCCTCGTCTGAGAAGGAGCTCACTCCATCAACAGCCATGCTCAACGCATGTGCCTTATTTAGCTAAACTCCTGGCCAGTGTGAGAGAAGAACAGTGTGAGGGGTAGGATTCCAAATGTCTGCGATTGCACATTCAGCCACAAGCCCAAAACGGACACCCAAGCATTCCGTGGCAGGGTGCCTAACAAGCAACTGGCAAGCAACCCACAGACAAAATTTTTGCTTCTCTTGCCCAAGTGTAGAAAATGTGTCTTATCTGATTTCTTGGACAAGTGTGAGTCTGAGAAATGGCCCTGTTGATGTCACAAGAATGAGTCGGTGGTGACTATCTCCAGAGATTATATCATCCGATATCCGATTCTGGCCCCCATCACGCTTCTGAAACTGCTTGTTCAAAGGTCACCTCCAGGGCCAGCTTCACGGGCATGCAGCCTGTACCGTCCCACGGGGCCCCATGCCCTGTACTCAGAAGGGCCCTGCTCTTGGTTTTATAATCTGCTGTTGCCATCTTGAAGTTCTTAACAGTTTTTGAACAAGGGGCCCTATGTTTTCATTTTGCACTGGGCCGTGAAATTATATGTCCAGTTCTGGTCAGTCATATAGTCTCTTACAAAATCCAGTGAGGTTTTCCTCCTCAGAAGTGTCTCCACAGCATAAGAGCTCAGCCTTCTTTATGCAAGTCTCTGTGACACGCTGCTCTCCGGTGCTCTTTTACTGCGTTACAAGAAGGTGCTGTAATGGGATGGCATGGGTTGCAAAGGGTGGTTGGGATCAAGAGACCCTGGGGAACGAGCCCTCCCTGGCTCCCAGACATGAGGGAGACTCAACAGGACCAACTTGGGGGCCCAGGGCTCTAGCAAACAGACAACTGGAGTCAGCTCCAACCCAAAACAGAAAATGAGCAGGAAAACGTGTAGGTGACCATTTGACTTCAGACACCATGAACAACACCTTCCAACTCTGACAGAGGCCATCTACCAACCGTGCAGAGAGCAAACTAAAACAGGGAGGCCTGCCAAGCAGGCAAGAGAGTTGAACACCCTGGGAGGAGCCAGGAGATGAGGTCCTCCCGAGAGATACAAGTTTTCCAAGGAAAAGGCTGAGGGAAGCTTGTTCACTGTGGAAGAAGGTGGCACAGGGCACAGTGGGACAGAAAAGGAGAGTGCGGAAGGGACCGAATTGGGGGAGATGGCTGCTGGAGGCAATGAGTGTGAGATGGGACTCACCCCAATTCTGCCCCCCAGGCCTGCCAAGCAGGGATCCTTCTGCTGGCTCAGGCTTTAGGCAAGCGGCAGAGGATCTGGGAGGCAGAGTCTCAGCCCTGACTGGAAGAGGGACAGAAGACAGCAATGTCAAGGCCTTAGGAGGGGAGCCTGAGACAGAGAAAGGAATTGGGGCCTGGTCTTTCCAAGGCAGAGTTCATCAGGGTCCAGGATCTGCCCTGTCTTGGCATCACCTGGCCAGGCCATGGCTCAGGTATCTGACACCTGGGGCCCGGAGTCACATGCCAGGAAACTCAACACTCTTGGTGCCCGGCCCCCAACTTCCAGCAGCTACGAGCAAACAGGGCTTCTAGAGGAGGAATCGGTTCTCCAGAGCCAGACAGGAGGGAGACTACTTCCGGGGAGAGAGCACAAAGGAGAAGACTCTCCCACCAACAGGGGTGAGGTTGAGAGGAGGAGGGAAGGGAGGGGAGAGGAAGAGCCGGGTGGAGAAGACAAAGCTGGGGCAAGCAGGAGGGCAAGAGCTCCAGGAAAAGGGGGAGATGGGCCCAGAAAGCAGGCCTTAGTCACCTAGCCTAGCTGAATGCCCTGACATCCAATCGCTGATCTGTCTTCCTTGTCTCCTTCACCCTAGTGCCAACCTGGCCCTCCGCTGCCCTACAGGGCCCACCTGGCAGCCACCCAGGTTGGCAGAAAAAGCGTTATTCCAATAAGGGAGATTAGTACATGAGCAGAAGCAGAGCCTTAGAAGCCCCCAGACCCAGAGTGATCAGTGAGACTTCATAGATTAGCCCTCCAGCATCAAAGAGATGCTAGAAAAATCTTAGGTCCAGGGGATCTTTTACCCAGAGGGCCTGAAAAAGGAGCCTTAAACCCCATAGACGCTAAAGTCACCCAGGCCTGAGAGAACCCCCAAAGGAAGGCCCCAGCCCACAGAGACCCCACAGGGGACTGCCGGAAAAGAGAGCTGGCAGTAGGGAATGGAATTCTTTTGACTCATTCTTCCTCTTTGGGGCTTTTCTTCCCCAGATCCTATTGCACTCCAGGACTATGCCAATCTTCGGCCATGCTCCCACCAGCTGGTCACCTCCTGTCTCTCCTGCTGGTGCTAGGCACAGGTGGCACAGTGTCCAACCCCTGGGTACCTCCTCAGGGCTGCTACGTGGCAGAAGAAGCTGGTGAGAGAACATTCCGCTGCAGCCAGGCAGGCCTGAGTGCTGTGCCCACCGGCATCCCCAACGACACCCGCAAGCTCTACCTGGATGCCAACCGGCTGGCATCAGTGCCAGCTGGAGCCTTCCAGCACCTGCCTGTCCTGGAGGAGCTGGATCTGTCCCACAATGTCCTTGCCCACCTCTCAGGGGCTGCTTTCCAGGGCCTGGCAGGCACACTGCGCCACCTCGACCTCTCTGCCAACCAGCTGGCCTCAGTGCCTGTGGAGGCCTTTGTGGACCTGCAGATCCAAGTGAATCTATCTGCCAACCCATGGCGCTGTGACTGTGCCCTCCAGGAGGTGCTCAGGCAGGTGAGGCTGGCCCCGGACACTGGAACAGGCATCGTGTGTGGCCCAGGAGCCCGGCCAGACCTCGTGGGGCAGGAGTTCCTGCCAGTGGCGGGGGAGGAAGAGCTGTGTAGGACGGGGCGGGGCGGGGCCCAGCGGAGCACTGATGTGGCCCTGCTGGTCACCATGGGGGGCTGGCTGGTGCTCGTGGTGGCTTATTTGGCCCATTACGTGTGGCAGAACCGGGATGAGACCCGTCGGCCCCTCAAGCGGGCCCCCGTGCTGCCCGTGCAGTCTGAGGACTCCTCTACCCTCAGCACAGTGGTCTGAGGACCAGGGCCGCTCCTCCAGCCCCATGCCCCACACTCCTACCACTGTGCCCTCTCTTTTCCTCTAACCCTTTGCTTCCTCTGCAGCCCCATCCCATCCCCCAAACTCCTCCTCCCTTCCTCGTCTGTCTCCCCTAAACATCTAATCTCTCTGCCTCTTAACAAACACCACCTGGAGTTTTTGGTGCCTACTAAGCCTGAGCTGTGCTAGACTCAGAGACCCTAAGCTCCCAAGTCCACAGTGGGTGGGGTGCAACAGAACAGAGAATGATTGTAGGTAGTACGTGTGCCAACTCTGAGGTGGGTGCAGGCGGCCGTGGGAACATGGAGAAGGAAGCCTCTGCCTAGCTGAGGTGATCTCAGAGCTTTACTGTGTGCATGTCTGAACTGACATTTAAAGAATGAGAAGGGATTTGGGCAGAAGAGGGAGGACCCTAGTGAAAAAGCGGTAGACAAAGGCAAAGATACAAAAACTTGGAAAGTATGGGCACCAATAAGCCTAGCTGGGGGCTGGAATAGAGGGTGCAAAGAGGGGCGAAGGGATGGTGGGCCAAGCCGGAGGAGAAGTCAGAAACTGGGGTGCAGACAGATTGAGGAGGACAGTGTGGGCTCCTGCTGTCTTCTACGGAGAGGCCCCTCCTTACTTCCTGCCTTTCTCTTGGCCCCAGGTTCCTCTCCCTGTGCCTTCTAACGGGGGGGGGGGCCCTCCTGGCTCAGAGTCCTCTGCTTCCTTTTCCAGAGACTCCCCACCTCCCTGCTCTCTCCTTTATACACTGAGGGGCTTTCTGAACTTTTTCCCTTTGGAGAAGAGTGGTTTCCTTTATGTCTGAGTTGAAGATGGGTCCCCGGGAGTTGGAGGGGGATAGGGACGAGGAGGTCTCCCACCTCCAGAATATCACTGGACAACTCAATAAAGTCACTTTTACTAATGCTCCTGATCTCTTCCTTATTGTTCATTTCACTGGCCGGATAATGAGGATGGGAGAGTGCTGAGCCCTTTACCACAGCCTCTGCCACCACGTCGGTGGTGGGTGCTCCTGCTGGATTGGATGCCAACTCCTCTCTCCCCTCCTACCTCCCAGTTCCTGACACCAGAGTCTATCTGCTAGGGATGCCAGGGCCTATGAATTAATGATAATGGAACCAGAATGGAGGATGGGAGGAGGCTAGAGGGAGGACTAAGAGGGAGGAGGGAAGGAGGGCAAGGCCCAGGCAGCAATGATCAGCTGGCAGCCTCCAGTCTGTTAGAGCATAAGAAGCAAAGAGAGAGGGAGCTGTTACCATCCTGGCAGTCTCTCATTTCTCTCAGCAGGAATCTGAGCAGGGTGTACAGAGAAACTGGGTGTGCTCACAGTTAATGAAAGAACTCCTGGGGCGGAGGAGACAAAGTTGCCTGAAGAAGGGGAGCCACATGAGATATCCCTATCACCAGACAGGCTTCTCAACGGACCAAAGGGGTCAACACACCCCCTCCCTTGCCCCCATGCGGGATGATCCACCCATGCAACCTCCAAGGAGGAAACTGCTGCTTTAGGGAATCTCATGGAAATTCCAACAGAAGCTGAAGATAAGAACCACTGAACCAGGGTTCCACCCAGCTTGGGGCAGAGTCTGGGGCAGGAGGAGAAGCCGCTCAAGAAGAAGCAAAGAGGAACCCACATCCTCCCCAGCCCCACTGGCCCACCTGACTTCCCTGCCTCCTTTCCAGCACCCCTGCCCCTTCTCTTGCCATCTCAGAGGCCCTCTCCCCCACTCCAGGGCTGAGCTCCCTCATATCATCCAGGAAGCCTCAACTTGACTCATCTCAGAAAAACCTAAGACCCTCCCCCCTGCCCTTTTTTGAGGAGACCTGGGGCTCCCCACTTCCACGCATGCTCAGAGATAGGGAAAGAACTAGGGTGTGGGGAGTTTCAGGCTCCAGTTCGACCTCCACCCCAGTCATACCCTGGCCTGAGCCTTGAAAATCTTGGCCCAAACCCTATCATACCCTCCATCAGTTTCTCCCCTGCCACTGTCTGTCCCACTCTGTCACCCACCCGCTCCCTGAATCAGGCTGGGACACATCTCACTGGATCCCGGGAAACAGACCATGTAGGGCTGTGGGGATGGGAGCCTGGGGGACAGGTGGGGCCCCAAGTTTCTATTATCTGCATCCATCTCTGGAGCCTCATTTGACTTCCTGTCACCCCAAGCAGCAGAAATGTCATCTTTAAGATCTGCAGAGAGTCAGTTCCCCTGCCCAGACACCTAACCCCGATTCCCAGAGTTGATCTCAAATGGGAAAGGATCCAGGGAGGGAAACTTTGCCCAGAACCCAGGTCAGGAGGGGACCTAGAGCCCTGAACAGTAAGTGTCATCTAGTAGTTATCCCCATGGCCCCTTCTGGCTCAAATCCCTTTCCCTCTCGGGTTCTAGGGCAGGAGAGAGTGAGGGAGGGCAAGTGGGGCAGATGATGGGGGATTGGGGAGGTGGCAGGAGAGATGCTTCATTGGCTCCTCTCCCTAGGGAGAGACTCCTTCACCCCAGTTGGTTGGGGTCCCTGAGTTGGAAATTGGTGGGAGGGTGGGCATCAGAAGCTATAGCTTCAGCTCAGCACATTACAGGACACTGGACAGAACAGGGCCTCCAAAGACTCAGAGACGCTCCCTCCTGGAGCAACAGTCACTGAACCCCTAAGCCCTTCCCTCTGTACCCTGGCCTCTGGGTTGTGCTTGTCCCCTGGGCAGGCAGAAAGGGTGAGATAACTGGTTTCTCCCCCATCCTTATCTCCACGAGGGACCAAGGATCATAGGACCCATGTTCCGAGATGCCAAGCAGGCAGCTGGCCGGTTTCATTTTTGCTGTCTGCTTCTCACACTTCTGGCTGGTACAGACGCACTCCATCAAGACCACCTCTTCTACCGGGATGTACAGGAGCCAGGAACAAAGGTGCCAGGTGCCAAGAGAGCCCAGCCACACACCTGGTCCAGAAGAACCTGGTGTGGGGCAGGCCCCACCTTGGCATCGACGTGCAGCAGCCTGGAGCCAGCGGACTATAATAGAGGTGGGAGAAGAGAAGGCCCTCACTCAGCCCTTCTACCATCAATTTCTTCCTGCCCTGCAGAGCAGAAGCCTAGAGCCTCCCTGAGGGAGCTCTCAGTCTCAGGGGGTGAGACATGAACCTAATTCTCAGAGAACTCCCAGACTTATGGAAGAAATAGGGTCTCGTCTCTCTGGGGATCTCTGAAGCTGGGGGGACCGAGACCTTCCCCAGATGCAGAGACCTGAGCATCTACAAAGCCTTGTTATCTACAAAAGAGAACAGGGAGCAGACTGAGTACTCAGGAGCTGAGGGAGGCAGTTAAGAAGCAATGGGCGGGGTGCAGCCCCCACCCTTCCTGTCTTGGGCTCACGTGCAGACATTTCAAGTGCAACACTGAGCTGTGCTACAGAGGGGAGGGCATATCAGCATCAAAACTAGAAGCACTCCGGCAGATTATTCCAAGGGCAAGGCTGTGCCTCCCCCATTAGACAAGGGGGAGTTCCGACTCTACACACAGCTTTACCTCATATTGCTGGGTCTTTGTCACCAGCAACCTTGCCGCTGCCTACGAGGAACAGTTCCCCCAAACCAGGAAGGCAGAAAACAAAGCAGAGTGAGGCCTGGAGCTCCCAAAACAGATGCCAACACAAGCCCATTCATGCATTCAACAAACATTTATTGAGTGACTACTGCACGCCAGGCACTGGCACTAGTCCCAGGAATCTAGCTTATCGGCTCCCGGTCACAATAGTCATTTCTGCCCTTAGGGCCATCACTATCTTCCTCTTCTAGAATGCTAAAACAAGAAAGAAAAAACTTGAGCCCCCATACTCAACCGAATGTTGGAGGTCAGCCCTCAATTCTCCTTCACTTTTGGGGTTGGGGACAATTTATCATGCAGAGTCAGATCATCAAGGGCGTTTTCTGCAAGGGATGTGTGGGAACAAGCATAAGAGCATGTCTGTCCTCTAGAACCAAGAAAACACTGCGGAGTGAAGTAGGGAAGCAGGTTTAGGTGAGAGGGGCTGGCACTGAGGGGTGTGTCCCCACCAGAGCAGCACCGGCTGCCAGAGCTGGCAGTGATCTTCAGAGAGGGACAGTGAGTTGCCTAAGGTCATACAAGGAGTCAGGGAGGAACTTTCAGGACTAGAATCTCAGGACCCCTGTCCCTCTGGGACGGACAGATGGACACACACACACACACACACACACACACACACACACACACACACCCTTCTAAGGAGAAGGGACAAGGAAGGGATAGGGAGAAACAAGGTGGGCCCAGGAGTGCAAGAGAGGGAACGGGGAGGGGCTAGGAAGAAGGCCCCACCCACTCAGAGCCAGCCCACCACCCATCACAAGAGCTAAAGAAGGTTTGGGAGCCTGAGAAGAACCTATATGTTGGTGGTGGCCGAGGCTGTGGAGAAGCTCGAGGAAGCCACCCTAGAGAAAGCAGGCAAGGCTGGAGGGGGCATTCCATCTCCCTCCTCCCAGCTGTGGGGTTCAAAGCTGGCAATCTCCAAGATGCTTTCTCTGCCCCACCCCCATCCTGCACATGCTTGCCCCTCTCCTCCCCTCCCACAGCCTTGGACTCTCCCCTGCATCCCTGCCCACTATTAGGGTAACCTACCCTCTCTCCTCCATACCTGCCTCTCACCCGGTTCCCCTAGTAACAGCATCCTCATCTTCTACAATACCCTTCTTCTCTTTTCTAAGGACTTTCCATCTATTGTCTCACTGGAATCCTGAAAGGCAGGCTGCCTTGCATTTGCAATCCCCACCTTGGAGTGTTTGGGAAACTACCTCGGAAAAGTCCAGTGACACACTCAGGCTTCCTGGTCTCAGCTGGACATTCCCTCCCTGCGCCACCCTCTCCCCGGTTCCCCTGTCTTCAGCTGTCCCCGAACCCTCTGTGGGATTGCTCTATCGCAGCCACTCTGTGACTAGTGACACTAGTGACACTAGTGACCGGGTATGTCCCTTTGCTCTCTCAGGATCCTCAGTGCCCACTGGAAGCTGGTGTAAGGAGCTGGGCTCCTGGGCACCCCACACCAGACCAGCTCCAATCATCTTCCCCAAGGGAAGGCAAGAAATGCAAAGACTCAGAAAGGGGTCTCTGTGCCTGGGGTCTGGGGACTCGCTGAGTGAAGTCTTGTCGAGGCTGGTGGAGCAGGATAGGGTCTTGGTCACCACTGTTCTGCACCCAAAACTCAGTCCGGGCTTGAGCCGGGAACACAAGGAGTATGAGGCGCTGCAGGCTAAGGTGGAGGAGGAGCGGCTGGGGTTGAAACCCGGGAACAGCGGCCGCCCAGCTCTAACGCTCGGAGGCTGCGGGAGTAGAGGGACCCGGCGGGGGCGGGGCGGGGGTGCTGGGGTTGGGGCGGGGCCGGGGCGGGGCGAGCACAATTTAGGAGGCCTAGGGCGGGGTGACCAGGAAGATCCAGAGGGGGCTGGACTGGTGAGGCCAAACTGTGTGCAACGGTGCGGGGTTCGGGTGCGGGGTCCGGGTGGGAATCGTAGGCGTGGGCGGGGCTTAAGATTGTAGGGGCGTGGCTTGGTCGCCTGGGCAGGGCTAAGGGAGGCTGGGGCCCGTGTGGACTGGATGGGGTGACCCGCCTGCTTCCCCAGCGAGATCTCCACGCACTTGGAGGGAGACTTCTTTAAGCTGAGGGAGAGACTGGGGACCCTGCCCTAAGAGAGTCTTCTCTCTGAGCGGGGAGAACTGTCTCCCTCCTCGGGAACTTCCCTGTCTTTCCAACTGTAGGACTTTTCTAGCTGATCACTTCCCATTCTCTCTGCCAGATGGATGGGCCCTGGATCTTAGTGACCCAGATATTCTGGGAGTCGAAAGGGCAGGGCCGGGGTCTCAGTCCTCTGAATGACTGCAGGACACTTCTTGTCAACTCAACACCATACTGTCTGGGTACATCCTCTGCTTACCAAGGGCTCCGCTAAGAGGTGGGAGTGGAGTTGGGGTCCCTCCCTCACGTGACTGAGGGGCCTCCTGTCTTAGACCCAGTGGTACCGGACCTGCAACATAATTTACAGGTCTCAGTTCAGAATGAAAACTAGAGGAGTTCTTGCTTAAAATTATGAAGAATTATTATTCAAAGGGTGCCTGGGTGGCTCAGTTGGTTAAGCCTCAGATTCTTGATTTTGGCTCAGGTCATGATCTCCCTGTTTGTGAGTCTAAGCCCCGCATCAGGCTTGTGCTGACAGTTCAGCACCTGCTTGGGATTCTCTCTCTCCCTCTCTCTCTTTCTGCTCCTCCCCTACTTTTGCTCTCTCAAATAAATAAACTTTAATTTAAAAAAAAGAATGATTCTTTTTTTCCTGACAACAGGAAAGCATTAAATCAAGCTGGGGTCATGTATGACTTGATAGGTTGCATGCCCATGAAGTTGGCTCTGACACCAAGCTATAAACAGATGAGTCAGGGTCCAACCCCTGTCATTCTCTTCTCCCAAGAAAAAGGCAGAAGGTGCAAGCCCACCTAGCCCCCACTCACTTTTCCCCAAAGAAAGGGAGAAAGTGGAATAAAAACTCTTCCAGGGATCTTCTCTCATCCTCTCCTGTAAGGGAAAGAGTGAGTCTGCTGCCCCAGAGCGCGCACGCGCGCGCGCGCGCGCGCACACACACACACACACACACACACACACACACACACCACACACGTTAGCCCTCCAGCTCCCAGAGCTGCCTTACAATCTCCTGCCCACCAGGAGAGGGAGGGAGAACATTCTCCTGTCTCTCACACCATCTCCTCTCCTTTCCCTTCTGCAGGGCTGAGCAAGGAGCACCAGCAGCTACTGGCTATGTCTATGCAGAAAGAATTCCTTTCCTATAGACAGAGCTGGTGAGGGGCCTGGGGACTGCAGGACAGGTGTGAAGGATGACAACTAGGGTAAAATGGAGTTTGAGTGCTAGAAGAGATCTGGAAGTTTATGCAGCTCCACCCCCTCAGTCACAGATGACCTCTCTGGCCCAGAGAGAGGAAGGTACTTCTCTAGAGTCACTCAGCAGGCTCCTGGCGGAGCTCTCTATGGTGAACTAAGGTCTCCAGACTCTTAATCTGTGCCTATTTCTGCTCAACTCTAGCACTAATGGGCAGAGGTTGTCAAGTGTGGGGTCAGGGGCTAGAATTTAAAATTTTTACTGCAGACTACCTCTGAAGCTAGTGGTTCCCCAAATGTAAATCATCCCGTGACATTTATTCTCTATTGTGCAGATGGAGACCACCCTGGACTAGAATTTCTTTTAGGAGGTGGTAGGGCTCTTCTGCCCTCACTTCAAACTGCTCAGGGATTTCTTGGTTGAAGCTGAAGGTGACCCAGGCCCTGGTGGGACTCTGCAGCCTTGACATACCAGAGGATGGACCTCTCTCTATACCAGAGACCACAATGCCTTGTCACCAATGCCTTGTGCTCTCTATGCCTCTGTCTTTCAGGTGCTGGCCAATAACATCTGGCTTTCCCCTAGCCCTGGTCGGGGAGTGTGGGACTTTGCATAGACCCAGGGGAACTGGAGAAATGGAGAGGCGTTTCAGCTCCAAGTTCTCTTGGAGGCAGATCTTCAAAGGCTCCATCTGGTACCCAGTATCTTTTACAAGGATCTGGGGGGCTCTGTCCTATCAGGAGGGGTCTAGCAACCATAGCCAAGGAAAGCTTCTCTTTCGTCAGCCATGAAGTGAACAGGAGCTCCAACACCTGCTCCAGCAGCCGCTTCAGGACTCAGGAAGAGGGGCGCCTGGGTGGCTCATTCGGTTAGGCCTCCGACTTCGGCTCAGGTCAGATCTCACGTTTGTGGGTTCGAGCCCCGCATCAGGCTCTGTGCTGACAGCTAGCTCAGAGCCTGGAACCTGCTTCTAGTTCTGTGTTTCCTTCTCTCTCTCGGCCCCTCCCCCTCTCATGCTCTGTCTCTCTCTCTGTATCAAAATAAATAAAACATTAAAAAAAAAAGTTAAAAAAAAAAAGGACTCAGGAAGAGCCAGGGCACGGAGGGGGTCACCTGACAGAGGAGACATCCCTGGATTGGGCTGGGAGGCTGGCAGTGGCCTCCTTATGCAAACCAATCTCATAGAGGGATTGGCAACCGAGGGCTACGGATGGTGAGGGCTGACACCTTCAAGTTTGACACACTTTTTTAGTTCTCCAGTACAACTTTGGGTTGAGGAAGTGTCACAAGACCCTGAACAGTGTCTACTCAGCCAGGAGTTTGGAGGTGTCTTGGGCTCCAAAGCTGAGTTGGGAATTTGGGGAAAAACCTCAAAGTATTTTAGGGGATTAGAAAGGATTATAGGGGTTTTACTTTGTTCAGAAAGGAGAATTTATGGAAGTATAGCTCCCAATCTGTAATCTACACCCCAAAACTTCCAGCCTCCCATCGGAAATAAAAAAATGCGATGCCACTGAGGCACGTTCTTCCTGCCCCTCTACCAGAGGGTTATGCCTCCATTCCAGCCTGTCTTCACCCTAGCCCTTTCACCTCTTGCAACTCAGAGGTCTGTGCCAGCTTCTTCCCATTTTTGACATGCTCAGTATCTTCCACCCTTCTGAACTCCACTAGCCTACCTCATCTCTGTCCTGTTTGGCCCCTTCTTGAGGAGAAAATCGACAATAATAAAAGGAAAATGAGTAAGGAAGTAACAATGTATCTCAGTGTCTGTGTCTGCAATGCACTCTATGGGTCAGAGAGACATTCAGGGGTCTATGGGTCCCAGAGAACAGGCGACTTCCTCCCCTAGGCCAGGTCCCTTCCTTGATCCCCATCTCCTAGCAACTACACTGAAATCACAAGCTTGGGGCCCACATTAGGGGGGGTTATCACCATTATCTCCCTTGAGTGACCACCAGAGGGAGATAGAGAGCAAAGTCTGCCACCTAAAACAGCACCAAGCACCATCCAGCCTCTAGTTTTCAGTAAGTCATTTTAAATTCACCTAAAAAGTTCTTCCAGATCAGTCTAAATTAAGTCTCTTCCAGCACAACTTAAATTACATCCCAGATTCCTCTGATTGTAAATCAGGACTCTGAGGAAAGAGGCCTGGTAGAGGCCTGATCCCTGAGACTATGAGGCAGGGGGACTGGGGAAGTAACCAAAAGACAAAGTATCCTGGATGAGGGGGTGGGGGGTGGGGGTGAGGAGCAGCACAGGAACAAGCCTGACATGGCTATTTTTATTCCCAAAACACAAGATCTTTAGCCTGGCTGACCCCACAAGCCCTTATTTCTTCTCTTTGCCTTGAACCCTCAAAGCCACCTTCTTGGAACACCATTAGGCACTTTGGGGGATGGTTTCATGAGAGAGAGGTGGGATGGACTGGCATGAGGAGAATGAGTACAGGTCTGGTAGAGTCCAGAATGAATGAAGGAGGGCAAGAGAAATGAAAAGAGTAAGATTTCCAGGTCAGAGGAGAGAAAGTCAGTTACATGGACTTTTGAGGTCCTCAAAAAGAGCAGATACATATGTGGGTTCTTGAAATCACTGTTCTCCAGATCTTTGGAGGGTAACCTGGACTGGAAACCTTGGCCTTCAGCCAATGGACAAAGGGTAGACACCAATAGGTGTCCCAAAAGCCTCACTGAGGCAATGGTGTGCTGGTGAGAAGGAGGGTAGTGGGGCCATCTAAAGAATGAGAGGGGCGCCTGGGTGGCTCAGTCAGTTAAGCATCTGACCCTTGACTTCAGCTCAGGTCATGATCTCACGGTTTGTGAGTATGAGCCCTGCATTGGGCTCTGCACTGACAGCACGGAGCCTGCTTGGGATCCTGTCTCTCTCTCTCTCCGCCCCTCCCCTACTTGCTCTCCATCTCTCTCAAAATAAATAAATAAATAAATAACTTTTTTAAAGTACAAATAAAAATAAATAAAGGATGAAAGACTCCAGAGCCCAGGACTACCTATCTGCTGAATTGCAGTGGCATCAGTCACATCAATGCACTGATTAATGGCTACAGAAAGGAAGAGATGGAAATCCAGGAAGAACCAGGAAAACAGGTAGAGATGGAAAGAATACAGCACGTACATCTATTTCTGCGAACACGCACCCATGTGACAGGGACCGAATGACTAATGACAGCCTTCCCACATTCCAAGCCCTTGGTTGGAACTATTGGAGGAGGAAGTGCTAGACTGCCCCACAAGAGAGGCAGGTAGGAAGGTGAGCCAGAAGATAGGGGGCAGGGACTAGAGACCCAGAAAGTTTTGTTTTACGACACAGATTTGGGAGCATTTGTCACATGGAATGAGACTTTGGAGACAGAGGTATAATTCAGTTTTTAGGGAGTTTTGCTGAGTGTGGTGTGGTCTGATCTCCCCATTTGCCAACAGCCCCTCAAGAAAACCTCCAGACTGCGCACCTGGGTGGTTCAATTGGTTAGGCATTCAACTCCTGATTTCAGCTCAGGTCATGAACATGAGTTCGAGCCCCATGTGGAGCTCTGCGCTGAGAATATGGAGCCTGCTTGAGATTTTCTCTCCTTGTCTCTCTGCCCCTCTTGCTCACACTCATACTCTCTCTCCCTCAAAATAAATTAACTTTAACAATGTTTTTAAAGGGAAGAAGAAAACCTCCAATAGAGATCTAACTTCTCTTCATGGTTTTCAAGGCTGCATTTCCTAATTGATAAGTGGTACTGAAGGGAGCCTCGGAGTTAGAGCCTGAAGACAAACTCAGTGGTATTCAGGTTATATATGCATGCAGGCATAGACTCATGTCCCAAAGCTAAAGGAGTCTTGCTTGGAAATGTCTTGATTTGTCACCTAGAAACCTAATCGTGTGTGTAAAGTCCCTTTTAAAATTCCGTCTAGGCATGGACTTAAGAACAACTTCCAAGGCAAACATGCCCTTTAGCCTTGCCACTAATTCCGCTCTGCCCCTGCCTATGTGTGTGCGTGCTAAGTGTGGGTACAATATTTCATGAGGAGCAGACACGCTGAACACGGAACAGCAGAAAATCACTTGGTCTATCTCCGTAGACCTACACAGACCTAGGCAGCTGGCAGTGCCATAGAAACGTATATTCAGCTAAAACAAAGGGAGGGAGGGAGTGATATGCAGACAGACAAGCAGAAGATGGAGGACAATTTTTCAGCTGCTCTTTCTGCTGGAATCTGTGGACACACAGGATTTCTTATCCCTTCATCATGCCCACAAGCCCTTATCATGAATCCTAGACACTTCCTAATGACCATGATGATGACAGAACAGAGATGCCTGCCTTCATCTCACACACACACACACACACGCACACACACGCACACACACTTCCTACTGCCTCTTTGTTGCCCCTCCTTACCCTCCTCTCAGCCCATTAAGGCAACCTTCAGTGGCCACCTCTCTCTGGTCTGGCTCCCTTCACCCACGCTGGCACCTGCCTGGCAGCTCCCTACCCCCTCAGCCCTTAGGAGGTCAGGGCCCAGGGCCCCGGGGCAGGGCACACGTGGAACAGGTTGATGCTGTTCTGGAAGTAGAGCAGGAGAGGGGTGGGGTTACTGGGGCAGGCGGGGTCCCTGGAAGCCTACATCCTTGCCTCCAGAGAGCATAAAGCAGTGGCCCGTCCTGGTGAGGGATAGCCACTCTCTCAACCTACAGACTGAGCCCCAGCTGCTGGACAGAACCTAGACCTGCTCTCTGGTAAGAACTCGATGACAGCAGGGGAGAAGGGGGTTCCTAGGGGTGAATAAGAACAAGGGTGGGAAGAGAAGGGCTAGGAGTCTCCTAGAGCCCCAGGGGGTAGGTGTCTTCATTGGTTTTAGAGAGAGAAGTGAGGGGTGGTCCTGTGAGCACCTCTCTGGTGAGGAGGAGACAGCACTCACCTGATCCCTTCCCAACCTGGGAGGTTGGCCTGACCTGGCCCGGTCCTTCCAGGAGTGAGGAGTAAAAAAAGGCATCTTGGATCCCATGCAGTTGGCAGGCAGGTCCCCTGCACCTGTGCATGTGCCTCCTGCTTCCCTGACTCTGTGAGATGCCCATGGGGGCTGTGAGGCGGTTCCAGGCCAGCTGCTGTGTCCTCTTCCACCCACAGGGATAATCTGGCTGTGCCAGCTGGCCACCCAGCCAAAGCACCTGGACTTGAACCTCAAGAACAGAAACCTAAGACTATGAACCTCCAGCTTGTGCAGGCCCAACATTCTCCAGGTCCCTCTTACCCCAGAATGTGCCTCCCAGGGCCACATTCATTCATTTCTTCATTCATTCTTTCCACACACATTTGCCAAGCTCCAGGTCTGCACCAGGCACGGCGCTTGGTGCTGATGCTACCGGGATGACTAAGACCCATTTCCTGCCCTCTGGGAGGCCACAGTCAAGTAGGCGAGAGTCAGGTGCACAGATCATAACAACATGACATTGCAGGTGTTTCGGAACTGCATGTATAAAGTGCTTTGGGGACACAGGGTAGAGTCACCAGCTGCCTGAAGATACTGAGAAGGGAGTCACCAAAGAAGTGACTCAAATTGAATCTTAAAGGATGAATAGGAATTCTTTAGGTTGGGGGGGGGGGGTGTATTATAAGCAGAGGGAGAAAAGGCAAAGGCCTGGATGTCTTGGGTGGCATCTGGAGGGAAGTGGGTCTACTCACACCCAGGAAACAAGAGGTGGGCACAAGGGAAGTACAGGGTACGGGGAGGTGACCCCCACCCAAAGAAAGGGCAACTGGGGCAAGTAAACAGCATCTGCCTCCTCGGGCCCTCGGCACCAGTGGTGGCCGCCTTCCTGGCTGGCATCCCGGATCCCCACTGTCACAGCTCCCTGGGGAAGATGAGTTGGGCACAGCTGTAGGAGAGGAACTTTACTTGCATCACTAATGAAATGCTCCAGCCAAGTCCGTGAAGGAGATGAATACAAGGTGAGCAAAGAGCCCTTGACAAACAGAGGGAAGGCCTGGCTTCTCTAAGCAGCCTTGTGACTTTAGGCAAGTTGTGTCAGCTCTCGGGGTTGTGTTTCCTCATCATAAAGAGAAGACTCCTTTAGTTCCTTTCAGCTCTGACATTCCTAGAATCCAGGCATCTTGAAGGTCCCCCCACATACACCCTGAGCCCTGTGATCTCTCTGCAGGGGCCTTCCTGTGTCCTGGTCTCCCAACTTGTCACTCTCCTGTCTCCCCCCACCCCCACAGAGAAAATGACCATATTTGAAAATGTCACTCGGGCCCTGACTAGACAACTGAACCCTAGAGGGGACCTGACACCCCTCGACAGCCTCATAGACTTCAAGCGTTTCCATCCCTTCTGCCTGGTGCTGAGGAAGAGGAAGAGCACACTCTTCTGGGGTGCCCGCTATGTCCGCACTGACTACACCCTCCTGGATGTGCTCGAACCTGGCAGCTCACCTTCAGGTTAGTTTGAACACGGGGTTGAGTATGGAGGGGTGGGGGCCAGGCACTGGCTTATGAGCCCAACACTCCCTCTGCCCAGATGTGGTCTGGTGTTGTGTAGCCCAAAGTTCTCCCAAAAGGTGAGGGAAGAGGGACATTTCCCAGCCGGGCTCCTTTCATCTTCTCTCTCCTGCAGATCCAACAGACTCTGGGAACTTCAGCTTTAAGAATATGCTGGATGCCCGAGTAGAAGGAGAGGTGGACGTGCCAAAGACAGTCAAGGTGACAGGGGCTGCAGGGCTATCCAGGAGCAGTACCCTGGAGGTCCAGACACTCAGTGTGGCTCCTAAGGCTCTGGAGACCTTGCACCAGGAGAGGTGAGAGTGACAGGGCTGGAGGGCCACCAGGCTGGGGTGGTTGATGCATGGAAAGGGTGCTTTGGGTCCTGAGCTAAAGGGCAGGGCCTTCACACTGACCTTCACCTACGTGTCCACCACAGGAGAGCTCTTGAAAATGACCCTTCTAGCCCATTGGTGCCTCCAGGCCATTCCCTAACCACTCCCCCATCCTTCCACTACCTCCAGTACCACCCCCCTACTATCATACACACATGAGGATGCATATGGTCACGTGGACTTGCTGTGTGACCTGGGAAAAGTCATTTGTCCTCTCAGGAACCTCGGTTTTCTTTCCTGAAAAATGATGGGTTCGATAAAAATCTTTGGAGCCCCTTCCTAAACTATGACTCTATAAAATACACTAAAAAAGGAAAGGGTCTTAACTGCTCCCTAGTGAAGCTTGGGCACAGCGTTCTGCTCCCATAAATCAGGCCATCTGCTCAGTCCCATCCATACACCAGGCTGCCCTCGGGAATGCTGCCCCAGCAGCACAAGGGGTGTGGCAGATGCCACGTCAATGTGGTAGATCTGGGCACCTCAGATGTTTGGCTTGACAGGGAACTGACTTTTAAGTAGTTAAGTAGTGGTTAAAAGAAGGAGATGAGGACTGTGAAGATAGGAAGGAAGGGCTGGCGTGCTTAGAAAGTCACCCAGTGAATATTTATATAGTCTCACTGAGGGCAAAATACCATACAAGGTGCCAGGGTGAAATAGAACATCTTTGTCCAAGAACTTTGCCATCTAGGAGTTGGGGGGTTGAGGGGATGTACAACAGTGACTATAATCCAAGGCGACAAGTAATGAGTGCCATAGGAGGACTTTGCCTGAGTTTTGTGGCAGGCCAGAGGGACTTCTGGCTAGGGAAATGAAGAAGGGCTTCACAGAGGAGGCAGCCTATGACCTTAGGCCTTGAAGACCGAGTAGAAATTGAACATGCAAGTCTGAGAGAAGGACATTACAAAGATACGTGGGTGAGAAACCTCAGAACCTCTAGGGAGCATGGAGAGCTGGTTTGGCAGGAACAGAAAAGGTAAGAGTGGAGCACGTGGGAGGTGGAAGGGAGGCCAGACCACGGAGGACCAGGTGTCTGGTCAAGGAGGCGGAACTATTCTGTAGGCTTCAGGGAGACCCTGATGACGCCTTGAGGTGTCGTGATTAATCTGTCCACATGAAAGGAAGTGTGTCAGCCAGAGGAGGAGGGACAGGAGTTGGAAGCACGCACTAGGCAAGACACTGTCCCACTGTCCATCAGAGATTCAAAATGAGGACCTGAACTGGGAGTAGCACTCAGAATAAAGAGAGAGGAACCATCCGAGCTGGGGAACCTCTGGGTTGGACTGGACTTGGCAGCTGATTGCAGGGTGAGGGAGAAGGTTTTGTCAAAGATGGAGATCCAATGGACACCCTGATGGCAACAGTTCATAACTCTATACTATATACTAGTAATTTCCTAAGAAGGTAGATTTCTGGTGTTCTCACTACACACACACACATACACACACATACAAATGGTAACTATATGAGGTGATAGACACATTAATTAGCTTGACTGTAGTAATCATTTCTCTATGTATATGTCCATCATGTTGTGGGGCACCTAACTGGCTCAGTCGGAAGAGCATGTGGCTCTTGATCTTGGGGTTGTGGGTTCAAGCCCCATATTGGGTGCAGAAATTACTAAAAAAAAAACTTTAAAAAAAATGTCATATACCTTAAATATATGCAGCTTATTATTAAAATAAATTAATTAAACACATGAAATTTAAAAAAGATAACTCTAAGATTTGACTCAAGTGACGACATTAACAGAAACAAGAAAACTGACTTTAAAAGTGTATTTGGAGAGAAAGACTGAGTTCTTTTCAGAAGTTTTGAGTTTGTGGGTCCAGTAAGACATTAGCTGAGTGACCACAGTTAAAGACACTGCATTGCGTATGTTGTACATCTAAAACTAATAAGATGTTACATATCAATTATATGTCAAGTTTAAAAGAAAAAACTTTTTTAGTTTATTTATTTTGAGAGAGACAGAGACAGTATGAGTGGGGGAGGGGCAGAGAGAAATAAAGACAGATAATCCCAAGCAGGCTCCGCATTGTCAGCAGGATCCCCACATGGGGCTGGAACTCACGAAACCATTAGATCATGATCTGAGCCTATACCAAGAGTCAGATGCTCAACCGACTAAGCCACCCAAGTACTCCTAAAAGAAAATATTTTTAATGTTTTATCTATTTTTTGAGAGAGAGAGAGAGAGAGAGAGAGAGAGAGAGCGTGAGCAGGGGAGGGTCAGAGAAAGAGAGACACAGATTCCAAAACAAGCTCCAGGATCTGAGCTAGCTGTCAGCACAGAGCCTGATGTGGTGGCTCAAACCCACGAACCATGAGATCATGACCTGAGCCAAAGTCGGACGCTTAACCAACTGAGCCACCAAGGCGCCCTCTAAAAGAAAATTTTCAAGGCAGTTAGAAATGAGGGCCCAGAGCTCAGGAGAGAAGTCAAGGCTAAGATCCCTGTGAGGTGGTGGGGGCAGGGGAAGATGTTCGAGAGAGTTCAGACAGCAGAGAACTGAAAACAGAATCTTAGAGAATCTAAAATTTTAGGGAACCAAAGAAACCAGCACAGGAGATGCAGACAGAACGGATAGGAATTGGAAGCCGGAAGAGTGGGAGCAGAAGCAGGGTGGCACAGTGGGACTGGAAGCCCCGAGACAGAGTTGCAGGGAGGCTTTGTCCAGCAGGGGTCAGTGTTGTGCAAAGTTAGGGAAGGTCATTGAATCTGGTGGGTGGGAGGTCGTTGGGATTTGAGTCAAGGAAAACTAGAGTACAAATTATAAAATAATTTAGGAGTGGGCAGGGAAAAAGTAAAGACAGTGTGTATGGGCCTAGCTTCCCAGATACTTGCCGATAAAGTGAAGGAAAGAAACAGAATCATAATTTGAGGGAGTTAAAAGACCAAAGTTTATGTAGGCAATCAATGGGGTCAGAGCAACGGGGGTTAATAGCAGAGACAGGATGAGAGATGGGGACAAAGGACCCCAGGAGAGATGAACAGGGCTAAGAACGGGGTGGGGGGGAGGGAGGCATTCCAAGGCAGAGAGAAAAGAGGGAAACAGCGACCATGGGGCCGTGTTCCAGGCCAGAAGCTGTGCCAGATGATTTCCCAGTTTCCCGCTCAGCAACCCTGGAGGGAAGGGTCATTATCTTCATTTTATAGGTGAGACATGGAAGACTCAGCGTGGCTGCCCTGCGAGTAAGCGGGAGACCGGTTTCAGCCTTGGTCTTACTCCAGAGTCCTCACCCTTTCCTGGACGCCACCCTGCCTAGCTCCTGGGAATGGCCAAAAAAAGAGAAGCTCATGGCACCTGCCTGGAGAGATTCTGGCTGATTCCTTAATGCTTCTTCTGCTGCAGGAAGCTGTCAGCCGAGCACCCGTTCCTGAAGGAGATGCAAAACCGAGGGGAGAACCTGTATGTGGTGATGGAGGTGGTGGAGACCGTGCAGGAGGTCACTCTGGAGAGAGCCGGCAAGGCGGAGGGCTGCTTCTCCCTCCCCTTCTTTGCCCCGTTGGGACTACAGGTTTGTTTCACACATGCACACATGCACACAAGCACGCATACACGCATACACACACACACTCACTCACATTTAGCCTCTCCTCAGAAGCTGCGTTAACACATTAACTTTGCCCTATCAGTGCCCACCCAGGATACTAAAAAGGAGCCACTTCTTCTTGCTTTTCAAGATTCAGGCTCCTGTTGGCCAGACACAAATCCCCTCTCTGGCAAAGGTGCCCTAGGTGGGCAGATCCATGTGCTAGATGAACACAGCCTTGGAAGATGCGACATAAATAAGTAATGCTCTACATACCTAAAACTAGTTATTCAAGGGATGAGTTGGAGCTGAGACTAGGATTAGTCATGGAAGGCTACCTGGAGGAGAGGAGCAGGAGACACATGGCAAAGAGGAAGAAGGCACCGGGGCCTGTGGAAGCTCTCAGGTGGGACAGAGATGCACAAGCAGGTGACCGAGCAGGTCTGCCCAGTTCCTTCATGTGTCTGAACCAAGAAGAGAGATAGAGATTGTTAGCGGAATGATGCAAAAGGGTTTTGAAGCCCATTCCGTGGAGTCCAGACTGGTGGAAAGACAATCTGGGACACCAGTAAGGAGTTTTCAACTTCTTATCTCCTCACTTGCCCCTTCACTTACCCCTCCCCCACCCCCATGTCTCAGAATCCTTGCAGATTGATAAACCCTCATTGTCTGATCCTAGGGATCCATAAACCACAAGGAGGCTGTAACCATCCCCAAGGGCTGCATCCTGGCCTTTCGAGTGAGACAGCTGATGGTCAAAGGCAAAGATGAGTGGGGTGAGCAGACACTGGCATGTTCTCCCCTCAAGACAAGAATTACCCGCATTAGTACTAAGGCATCCTGCTCCCGTCTTGTGCAAGTCAGGGGATGAGGGCAGGAGTGTATTCTATTGTGGCCCAGCTGCCGGGGACAGGGCTGCAGAGTTGCTCTGGAGAGGAAGTGAAGGAATCCTGAGGTTCTGAGCATCTCCTCTGTGCTAGACACTGTGTTAGCTGGGGAAAGGGGGTGCAGAATGGACAAGCACAGCCTCTGCTCTCGAAGTCTGTGGCCAATAGAGGAAACAGACACAGACACCAGTACTAGGATGCAAGGCAGAAAATAGTGTTGTCATGGGAACGGACTTACAGAGGAAGAAAAGAGTTCTTCTATCAATAGAGGTAGATCAGGGGATTGGGTGAGGCATCCGGGGACAGGGGCCTACCTCGCCCTTAGCAGAGCCCATAGACTTGAGAATGGAGAAGGGAAGGTGGGCAGCTGTTAAGGGTCCTCCTGTTCTCCCCTCTCTTGCTCCTTTACAGATATTCCACATATCTACAATGATAACATGCAAACCTTCCCTCCTGGAGGTAAGAGAAATTGCTATCTGGTTTCCGGTATCTTCTGCCGAACTCTGACATCATCTGTTAAAATCCTGTACCCTCCAAAAGCATATAACATAATAGAAGCCCCTGGTTTTGTTTCCCAAGTCCCCCAAAAATATTTATCCTCAACTTCAGGCAAGACAGACAAAAGCACGTGCATACTGCCCTAGAGAGACAGAGAACCAGAAAGACAGAGACTGGAAGGCACCCCTGGAAGCAGACATGAGACTTGGAGACATTGTGTGTTCCCAAACTGGGGGGGGGGGAAAGGGGGTTGAGCTAACATAACCTCGTGTGTTTTTATAATGATCACTGATAAAGCCGCCTTGACATCGGCTCTAGATAAAAAGGCACAGATAGATTTCATGCTGACACATGTGCATTGTTTCTGTCTTCAGAAAAGCCAGAGGAGAAGTTCGTCTGTAAGTGTTTCCTCTCACTTCACTGCAACTTTCTTGACACAGATTTTTAAAACTCCAATCTTTCTGACTGGCGGGGAACAAGGCAGAGGAGGTCTCAGCAAACAACTGTCCCTGAAAGGTGGCAGAAATTCCAATAGCTTAGGAAAGAGCGGTGGAAGGGGGAAGTCTTGGGGCAGGATACCCAGGTGGTCTGCTGCTGCAAGAAGGCCTTCTTAGCTATAACCTGTCCCGTGCACATCTACAACTCTGCCACTCAGACCCAGGACGGGAGCCACTGAGTCACCAACTCCTGGACTGATTGAGTGATGCCAACTCAACCAATCCAGGAGCCCCTTTTCACATTGCACTAGCTTCTCTCCTGCCCCATTCCCGCCTCCCACAGAGAAAGTGGAGCCTTAAGATGACTAGAATATCCCAGGAGACAGGATAGATTTCCTAATCCCCATCAGTGTTTCATCCCCTGGCTGTGGCTACTATTTTGGTGGAGTACATTCTTGTCTTTTGTTTCCCCCCTCAGTTACCCTGGCATCTGATGCTGGTAAGGAATTTTGTAAGTTTCTCTCAAGACTTTGGCGGGGAGGCAGTGGGGTGGAGGGAGGGAAAGGAAAATGCTGAGTCCCAGGTCCTGGAAATTAGAGCTACTCCCAGGAAGCCACTCTCCAGGACATATTCTTAGGATGCCAGGCCCCTGGAGGGTCAGGCCAAGATCCAAGCTAACTCTGATCTACCCACATCCATGGATATAGACTCATCCATGCTAGCCTTCACTCAGTCACCAAAGTCATTCTTTGTTGACTAAGAAGGGGAAATAGACTTTACTTCCCAACTTTTAGCTGGAATATTGGAGAAAGGGAAGTCAATTGTCTAGTGCTGCAGAATGGGGCTTAAGAGCCCAGGGACAATCAACTCCCCCACCTTAGATATTAATGTGGGTCCTGGCCCACCTCCTTGCCCAGACCCTCCCCACAACTCCTCAAGTCAAGGCTAGTGGAAACTTCATAATCCAGTTCCTTGGTCAAGAAGAGAGGCCAGGCTCAGGCTGGGAGCAGAGCACAGGGGCTTGAGGGAGACTGAGTGAAGGAGCCCCGCAGGCAGAATGCTGACTGAATGGACAGACTGCCAGATGGCAGACGGTTTGTTTACCATGTTTACTATCCCAGTAGGGGAGGAACATGAGAACTTCAAGACACTAAAAGAAGAAGTTCAAAGAGAGATCCAAGAAGTGGAAAGGCTGAGCCGAGTAGGGCAAAGTTCCCTGCTCACCTCCCTCAGCAAACTTCTCGGGAAGAAAAAGGAGCTACAAGACCTGGAACTCACGGTGAGGTCACAGAGGAAGATTGCTGGTGGACATGTGTGTGGGTGTCACAACTGCCAGGGGATGTGACACGACAGAAGGCGGTCAGAGGCCGGGGGAGTCAGCAGCACATAGATGTCTTCCTCGAGTGAGTGAATGTCCAGGTGCCCCCAGACTGCCCGGCCACCGCTGCTCTCCTCGTTCCTCTGGGAAAGGACAAACAGTGCAGATTCCTGCAAGGCACAACAGAGGGTGGGCAGCAGGCCAGCAGGCCCCTTTCTTAGAAAAAGGACTGGAATCTTTTCTTTCCAGAGTCCAAAACTCAGGGACCAAGACTTTCCAGGAGTCCAGTACCTTTTAGGACTTGGTACCTTGATGAAGAAGCAAGGATATGAGTTAACACACCTCCAGGGACTGTTAGGTACCAGGCACTGTGCTTGGCCCCTTCCCTGTGTTCTTACAGGTTGCCCACCTTTCCCCACAGCTTGAAGGGGCTCTAGACAAAGGACATGAAGTGACCCTGGAGGCACTCCCAAAAGATGTCTTGCTATCAAAGGAGGCTATGGGTGCCATCCTCTATTTCCTTGGAGCCCTAACAGGTAAGTGGAGAACAAGGTCTTCATTTATATGCCTTTTTGGTGATAGAAATGAATCACTGAATGAATTCCCAGATATATGAATGAATAAATGAATGAATGAATGGCAAGTGAATTATACCACAGTTAAGTAGTATATACCTTCATTTAAGGAATTTTGTTATGGGGTGCCTTGATGGCTCAGTTGGTAGAGCATGCAACTCTTGAGCATGTGAGTTCAAGCCCCACGTTGGGCATAGAGATTGATTTAATAAAATAAAATAATAAAATTTTTTTTTAAAAGTTGTTTGCCTTCCTAAGGCATCACTTAGGCCCCTTGGATAGTCTGGGAAGGTGGCCTAGTCTTGCTAATAGAGGTTGGGAAGTAACTCAAGCTTTACCAGCCACATACTTAAATTTTCTACATATGGCTAACCTCATCACTTTTATATCGAAATTTGTTACCTTTATTTGATTTTATCATTTATTTTGAGAGAGAGAAAGCACAAGTGGGGGAGGGGCAGAGAGAGAGAGAGAGAGAGAGAGAGAGAGAGAGAGAGAGAATCCCAAGCTGGCTCTGCACTGTCAGTGCAGAACTTGATGCGGGGCGCCAACCCACAAACTGTTGAGATCATGACCTAAGCTGAAGTCAGACACTTAATAGACTGAGCCACTCAGGCAACCTGAAATTTGTTAGCTCTAATTTCAGAGAGTAACACCTTCTGATCTTGCCCTGAATTCTCTTCCCTCTGCATGAAACATTGCCCCTGAGAAGAATGCTCTCTAGTCCTTTAGGAGTAAGCTGAGATGTTTGTCCCCTTAAAAAGCCTGCCCTCAAATGCCAAGACCAAAATAGACCCTTTGGCTCTTGCTCCATTGCTCCCTTAACACCCTGTATTGTCACTCCACTTGGCTTTGTCTTCGCTACACTGCAAGTTCCCTGAGTGAAGGGGTATGACTTTTACGTGACACACCCAGCAAAGGTGCCTAGCACAGAGCAGCAAGCATTCAACTGTGGATTAACATGTAGATTAACTAATGCTGACGTTATGGGAAGTGCACCCATTTCCAGTCTGCAGTTCCCTCTTCTTACCCACACCACACATTTACGTCTCTGCCTTTTTTTTTCTTCTAGAGCTAAGTGAAGCCCAGCAGAAGCTGCTGGTAAAATCGATGGAGAAAAAGATCCTACCTGTGCAGTTAAAGCTGGTGAGAAAAAACAGCAAGTGCTAGAGAGAGTTTGGGAGGGAGTCAGCTAGAACCAGTGTATTGGCAAACTGAACCTAATGACAGACTGGGCTGGAGGGCCTCTGTCACATCACAGGGGCTCATGCCCACTGCTCATTTTTCTCCGTGTTCTCCCCCCTCCCTTTCATAACCAGAAGTAGAAGAGTAAATTTCTGTGCCATTATCTGGGTTTTTCAGCTTGAAAAGTCAGAAAACTCTGGTTTTGCTTATTTATAGCCAAGTGGCATAGGCAAATCTCTTAATATCTCTGAGTCTGTACAATAGGGCTGTACTCCTCTGTACAATAGGGCTAAAAAGAAAAGCATTGCCCACTGTACAGGACTGTTAAAAGGCCCACATGGACTTGTGATATATATAACGTACGATAATGTAATGAAAGGAGTTATAATAAGAGAAAGGTAGCTCTCTTTGTGGTTATGAGTAAAGAGAAAGGAAGACAGGTTTCCAGTTCTTTCTTTTCATGCTATTTTGGTTCCTTGCAGGTGGAGAGCACAATGGAACAGAATTTCCTACAGGATAAAGAGGGGGTTTTCCCCCTGCAGCCTGACCTGCTCTCCTCCCTTGGGGAAGAGGAACTGACCCTGACAGAGGCCCTAGTGGGGCTGAGTGGCCTCGAAGTGCAGAGATCGGGCCCCCAGTACATGTGGGACCCAGACACCCTGCCCCGCCTATGTGCCCTTTACGCTGGCCTCTCCCTCCTGCAGCTCCTGACCAAGGCCTCCTAACTTGCCCCTTCCACCTGCTTACTGCTTCCCCAATGCCTTCCTACCTCATTGTGCTATGTCCTTACCGCCCAAGGGTATTTCAGAGCCACCAGGCTGAAGATGACAGAAAACGTAGCTGATCAACTAAGATAAGCAATTTCCATTCATCCAGCTCTCTCTCTCCCCCTACCCCTGCAGTTCTGCAACCCATCTGCTTAAAGCCTCGAACAGCAGAAACTTTCAAACTTTTAAAACTGAACCATTTCAGCAAAACCAAAACTTATTCATTTCCTATCCCAATCCCTCCTGCTTATGCTTCCAAAAATCAAGTTTTACTGGCATTAATGGAAACTATTATTTTACCTTGGATGAAATGTCTTTTGGTGTTGTTCTTAACTTCCACTAGAGGAAAAAAATAGACATTATCACACTACATATAGATCATATATAAATGAATACTATTATAGTGCCTGCAGGCTAGCTGGAAAATGCTCAGAGAACAACTCTGAGGGTGTAGAATGCGGAATTCTAGGTTCTAAAGTGAGATCATCAAAGCAGCTTGCCTTCAAAGAGGAGGCTTTAGGGTCCTCTGGACTTGGGTGGAGAGCCTAGAACAGGCTTATTCATGGTACAAACCCAAAAACAAGAGTAGGACAACTTACAAGTATAATCCATAGAAAATGCAGATGAGTTAAAAAAAAAAAAAGTACCCAAGAGGGACGCCTGGGTGGCTCAGTCAGTTAAGCATCAACTTTGGCTCAGTCATGATCTTGTAGTCCATGAGTTCGAGCCCTGTGCTGACAGCTCAGAGCCTGGAAGCCTGCTTCAGATTCTGTGTCTCCCTCTCCCTCTGCCCCTCCCTCACTCATGCTCTCTCTGTCTCTTAAAAATAAATAAATGTTAAAAAAAATTTTAATTAAAAAAATAGTACCCAAGAATAAGACTGACCCATAACTTTTAAAAAGAAATTGTGATATTATCTTATTTCACCTTTCTCTCTTTTGCCCTCAGTTCAGGGTGGTTGTGGGAGGAAGTAATGTGGGCTTGTGATATGGACCTGCAAATATAGATACTACAATCTTATATATAACAACTGGGTTCATACCATCGTCCTCTGCCTGAAGCTGGCTTTTAACCTCACCAATTTCTTTTAAAGTAGTTTTATGGGTGGAATAATCTCTCTAAGGTTTTTGGCCCCAGGAGTCAAGACTCTCCCCTTCTTAGCCACCCCCTCCCCCAACTGGTTCCCTCATTCAACAAGAATTCATGATCAACTGCCAAACGCTTTGTGTTAAGCCATCCTCCCCCATTCTGGGGCATTTTCCAATGCCTCACTACATTGCTTGAAGACATCCTGAGTAATTATCTGCTGACTTAGTTGTTTTTCTCATGCGATGTACACTTAATAAAGAGATGATCTAACACCCTAACAATCCAGAAGGGTAACTTCATAAGGATGAACAACAAAGCTTGTCTGTTTCCTATGCTTCTCACCCACCTGAGTTACAGATATGGTGTTATGAAGAAGAGGCTTTAATGAGTTTATTCCAGTGATGACTCAAAAGTTCTGTTATCCATCCCGCAGCCCAAGGGGGCAGAGAGACACTTAGGGAGAAATTGGTCAAGGCATGCCCCCTAAAAGCAGACATATTTTTCCATTTAGCTCAAGTAGCTATTTGCTGCAATAGTATGACAAGAGGGAGACAAAGAATAGCCTTTCTACATATGAATATATGGAATATGATTAAAACATATTCCTCTATGATCTTACAACAGAGCTAGATTGTTTTGTAGGGTCTGACCTGGTTTAAAATTCAGGACTACCCACAAGTAACTTCTGGTTTTTATTATGGGGGGTGGGACATGGGTATGAGGTGGAGACAGGGGCTTTATGTGAGCATCTGGATGATGGATCCTTTCTTAATGATTCTCCTCAATACAAGAAACACAGAGCAGGAATCCAATATAATTCAGCCAAGGAAGGGAATCAAACAAGATCCTAATGGACCATCTGTATAATTACAGTCTGGTCAGCAAGATTTTACTAAATGTAACCCCTACATTGAGTTAGGCTATATTAAAAATTATTTAAATAGGCCTAACTTTGGAACAGAGATAGCCTTTTGTTGCTTTTAATGTTTCTTACTATAAATTTTCAACAGTAGTAACTGATTTGCTATTTGGATAATGTTTTATTAAACCAGCTACTAAACACAAGCTATTACACATTTTATTGCAGGTTTTTGCTCTGAGGGGTAATTTTTCATTGTATTAATTTGCTAGAAAATCAGCACATAATAAAGGGCAAGTGGAAGGGGCCAAAATATGGAAAAGAGTGTCACACAAATATTTGAAAGATTTTAGTCGACTATCCCATAATTCTGAACTTCTCATTTTGTAGCTGCTTTCCTCTTTGCAAATACTCCTTCACCACACAGTGTTCTAGTGAAGCCCAGGAAATCTAACTTCAGTACATTTCATGGTTTCATGTAAGTTTTTAAATGTTGGGAAAAATAGGTACTTATTGACTAATATATCTTTTTCAAACTAGATTTATGTGCAAACTTAAACAAGTAACTATTAATATACTTCTGTCACTCTGTTAAAAAAAAAAAAACAACCAAGGACTTCCATCTAGAGAAGTGATACAAGTTCCAAATTATGGAGGGAGTTTTGTTTTGTTCTGTTTGTGTCTTTAAGAAGTTGGAACCTCTATCTCCTCCTGCAGAATCACTGGAGGATTCCTTTAGAAAATAAGTGGACAGGGTTTCTGGCTCAATTTCCTTCCCCTGGGGATTCTTAGATTCTCTTTAGGTATGCCATTATTCGGCTCTCCTTTTGACTACAGTGTCTGGATGCAAACAGGCGCCAGGACAGACTCCCTGAAGCCTCTGCCATTAGGGGCTTCCACCTGCTTTCCTCCTGCCTCACACTACAGGGCAGAGCGGAGCTTCTAGCAGACTACATTCTAGGCCTGTTTTTTATAACCTCGCGCCCCGAACATGCTAGTCCTGTGCCGCACATAGAGTGGTCCCGTATATTTTAAACTAGAGTGATTGTACCCAAGGGCACTCTCCCCCCAACCACCTTCCCAGGCTGCAGAAAGTTTATGCTTTACTTTCTGCACTAGCTAAAATCTGACAAGGAAGTCTGAATCCCATTGAGTTCCTCCTACTCTCCAGTTCGGGCCTCACATATCTCTTCCGTAGCTTCTGCCCTCGCGCGGTATGCACTGGGTGGCGGTTGAATACGAGCCTCGTGAATCTCGATCGCGACCCTAAAGTGGGGGCAGACTGAGCGAGCGGGGCAAGAAACCTCCGGCAACTCAATGACGCCACCACGCCGTGCGCTACGATAGGCTCTACCCACTTCCCGTTGGTTTGGGTGCTCTTCGAGTCCGATGTAATCCAGATTGGAGCCAGAGGGGACATCTCGTGGACGTGCACGGAAATGCACTCGAGAGGCACACAAAAAACCAACGCACTGAAGCACTCCAAAGAAAGCCGGACAAACCCATACAGGCTCCTCCCTGTTCCTTCCTCGAAGATCCGCCTCCATCCTGCACCTCGGCTGTTGATTTCTTTCCCTTTTGTGGACTCGGCCTTCGGCCCGCCTGGCCTGGCGTTTCCCAGAAGGCCTCGCGCCGGGAAAGGGTTTGCAGCTGCTCCGTCATCGTGCGGCCCGTCGCGAGCCCGCGCTTGTGTGCAGGCCCGGCTCGGTTCCTGGTTTCTGGTGCGGGGATTCACGCGAACACCCGGTCTCGGTCCCCGGACTAGGCCGCGACCCCGGGCACCATGAAACAGGAGGGCTCGGGGCGCCGCCGCGGCGCGGAAAAGGCAAAGCCGCCGCCGGGCGGAGGGGAACAAGAACCACCGCCGCCCCCGACTCCCCAGGATGTGGAGATGAAAGAGGAGGCGGCGGCGGGTGCCGGGTCAGCGGGGGAGGCTGACGGTAAAACGGCAGCGGCGGCAGCTGAGCACTCCCAGCGAGAGCTGGACAGCGTCACCTTGGAGGGTACGAGAGCCCCGGCCGGGGACGTGCTGTGGTCACGGATGACAGCGCTCCGGGTTTCCAGCCTAACCTCGGGAACCCCAGCGCAGCCTCCACTATCCCCGATTCCTTGGGATTATCCCCAGTGTCTGCCCCTAGTACCCTGATACTCCCGACCCCAGTCCCAGTAACTGAACCTTCTCTCCAGGTTCCGGACTCCTCACTTCACACACACCTCTTACCCTTACCTGAGTTACATCTACAAGTAGGTCTCACTGGGCCTGTAGACTCCCTCCCTCTTCTAGGTCTTCTGTGACCTACTCTATTTACATCCACCGAACTGATTCGAACGTCCCCAGTATATGATTGATCCCAGTAGAAACCAGTGTTTGTATTTATGTGTGTAAAGGGGGTCAGGGTGACGCAAAATACTGGCCCATGAATTTTAAGGCTGTACAAAAGTTTTCTGTTGTTAGTTCTCTCTAGCAAATTCACCCAGGAGAAGCCTTTCTACTCATTGTCTTGCTTGTTTCTGTAAGGAAGGTTCCGCAACAATCCTATTGCACTTCTGCTCCGTTACTCCTGTTTCTAAGAGTTTAAACACATTACAGACTTTTAAGTTTTTAGGTGTCATCTTTGTTTGAGTTCCTAATACCTTCCACCCAAAGAGTGTACCAATCCCACCATGTCTTTTCTCCTAAGTGCTTGTTTCCAGTTTCTTACAGCCCTCTTGCTCCTCCAAATTCACATTTTTCTTAGAGATCCTGTCCGCATTTGGAGCGGGTAGGGTGAGAGCATCCCACTGTGACCCTGGTGCTATTTTCCCAACTCTGGATCAAGTGGAACCAGACTGTTCATTGGGTTTTCTCTCTAATGATGAGCACATAGTAAACCCTCTGTACCGTTAGCAATTATCATTACTATGTCCCTAATGGGACCCAGGCACCCTGTGCTAAGTGTACAAAAGGAACTAAGAAACTGCCATTGAAATGTATTCCCTTATTCCTGGACACTTCAGTTGTTTCCAGTTTTTTACTATTATAAATAGCTTTGCAACAGTCATCTTTGTGACCAAGTTTTTAGTCTGCCTTTACAATTATTTCTTCAGTATAGATTCTAAATATGCCGAGTTGAAAGGGTAGGCATTTTTTAGGTTTTATATAGGTATTGTCCAGAGAAACTGTACTGGTTTATACCAACAGAAATATCCTGTTCACCCCTAACTCTGTGTTATGATTTCTTAAATATTATCAATTTGGGAGTGTAAAACATTTCCATTCACAATTATTCAAATGCTAGTAACATGTATTTTCAGGTCTACTAGCTGTATTTCTTCTTTTTGTATTGTCTGTCTGTGTTCATTTTTACTTGTCCTAGTTATTTATGCAAGCTCTTTCTAAAATAAGAATATGACTCTGGTCACATTTATTGCAAATATTTTATTTTACATAGTTGTTCAGAAGAATTTTTCACAGAGTGGAGTTTATCATTCGTGTGTGTGTGTGTGTGAGTGATTTATCCCATTGTGTTTTTTTTTAAGTTTATTCATTTTGAGAAAGAGAGAGGGTGAGGGAGGGGCAGAGAGAGGGAGAGAGAAAATCCTAAGCAGGCTTCATGCTGTCGCAGCACAGAGCGCTGCACAAGGCTTGAACCCACAAATGGTGAGATAATGACCTGAGTCAAAATCAAAAGCTGACTGAGCCAGGTGCCCCTCTCCCATTGTTTACATTTAGAAAGTCTTTTCTTATTTAGAGATCTGTTAAATCTTCATGTGTTTCTTTCATTCGTCGTTTCTCATCTTTCTTATTTCCTGTCTTCCTCTTTCTGTCACCCTGTACTCTTCCCCCCACCCCAGCTTTAATCTTCCGTCTCTTGGTTATGTCTTAGAATCATTGTACAGCATCTGTAAGTATTGCTTAACCCTACTAGGCAAAAGAAGGGATTGGCTACATCTTGTTCTTTTATAAGATGTTCCTAGAACTACTTGCTTGGAGGGCGGGAGGGAATGGGAAGAATTACAAGTAACATTGTTTTCTTCTGTGGTCCTCCACAGACATCAAAGAGCATGTGAAACAGCTGGAGAAGGCAGTTTCGGGCAAAGAGCCTCGATTTGTGCTGAGGGCCCTGCGGATGCTGCCTTCCACATCACGTCGCCTCAACCACTACGTTCTGTATAAGGCTGTACATGGCTTCTTCACCTCAAATAATGCCACTCGAGACTTCTTGCTACCCTTCCTGGAAGAGGTGAGTCAGGTGCTTAAAGGATGCAGGCTGGGTCTCAGACTGCATCCCACCCCCACCCCTTGATATAAATGTTTCCAATCTTGAAAACCTGCTGTAGCTGAATAGTGAAACAAAGCAGCCCATTTTAAGACTCATTTGCTCCCTAACAAGGAAACATCCTTCTGCCCTATGGTGTCATTCTTCTGGGTCAGGGGAAAAAGCTGGGCATCAGGACCCTTTGAACCAAACCCACTTCCCACTGTTCCCAGCACGAACACTCTCCTCCAGTTGGATGCTGTCTCCATTGTCCGGGAGAAGGTCCTACCACCTCTGAAGCCTCACCATGGAGGACATATAAAACTGGTTTAGATGGGGTACCTGGGTCGGTTGAGCGTCCAACTTCGGCTCAGGTCATGATCTCGCAGCTCGTGGGTTCGAGCCCCATGTCGGGCTCTGTGCTAACCTCTAGCTCAGAGCCTGGAGCCTGCTTTGGATTCTGTGTCTCGCTCTCTCTCTGTCCCTCCCCTCTTCACGTTCTTTCTCTCTCTGTCTCTCAAAAATAAATAATGCAAAAGAATTATTTTAAATAAATAAAACAGTGGTTAAGAGCACAGGTCCTGGGGTCGCCTGCGTGGCTCAATTAAGCATCAGTTGATCTCTGCTCAGGTCATGATCTCACAGTTTGTGGGGCGGAGCCTGCTTAGGATTATCCCTCCCTCTCTGCATCTCCCCATCTTGTGTGAGTGTGCTCACTCTCAAAAAATAAATAACCTTTAAAAAAAACTGTTACAGAAAAGAGCACAGGTTCTGGAGGTAGAGTTGAATTTGAATCCCAGTTATACCATTTGGTACCTGTGGAACTTAGCAAGTGACCTAACCTCCTTATGTCTCATTTTCTTTGTTAAATGTGGTGAACAGATTTGGGGGATGAGGCAGAAGAAAGGAATGTCTTAGAACCTTCCCTGGCACATAGTGAATGCTGAGGAATTTAGTTTGGTGCTGGCAGCGATCTCTGTGCCACGAAAGACTTCTTTTCCTTTCCGGCTGTAAAATCCCCCTTATGCCCAAGTCCTGCCCCTTCTCAAACCACGCTGTCCCTTCAGCCACCTTCATCTCACTAAAATCCTGTCTGCTCACAGGCTGTTCCATGGATGTGAACATTCAAAAAGATTCCTTGAGGTGGAATGAGGAAAAGCGTGTTGTCTGGGAACAGGGGAAAGTGCCTTCCCCAACCTCACCTGCAATGTTTTGTGACCTTTATATCTCTAAATTCACCCAACATGTTTGCTTTTTGAGCTGTTGCATATTATTCCAGCTTTTGGTGACTAGATCTGATAATAAGTACTTCCCCCAAATTTGTTTTGTTCCCACCCCCCAAAAAAAATTGTATGTCGTTGTTCTTTATCTCATCTCTACAATTATGTTACTTTATTAAACCCTGTCTGATCAGATTTGCAGTGGGTCCAGGTGTGGTGGTTTAATCTCTCTACTTATGTTGTAGGTTCTTTGAGGGGTCCTTACATCATCCTTTCTGTCCCCATTGTATTCTGTAAAGATGTCTGTTACATTCCTGTAACCCTTTTTTTGTTTCTGTTGCCAGCCTCCTTGACTTCTTCCAGAAGGTGACTGTGCCATCTTTATTTTTGTATCCCCAGTACCTAGAAAAGTCTGACACATAGTAGGCATTCAGTAAATATTTGTTGAATTACGTCGTGAGTGCTTAATAAATTTTTGGTTGATTGATCTGACTGAGCTTTTCCACAGTAATTCGTATCTTCCCCTAGCCCATGGACACCGAAGCTGATTTACAGTTCCGTCCCCGAACAGGAAAAGCTGCATCAGCACCCCTCCTGCCTGAAGTGGAAGCCTATCTACAGCTCCTCATGGTCATCTTCCTGATGAACAGCAAGCGCTACAAAGAGGTATCCAGGGCCAGTGAGCAAGATTCCCATGTCCCAAGCAGTGAAGGGGTTTTGTGGGTTTGTGGGAGAGATTGTCTCTGGTGAAGAAATGGAGAGAATCACTGGGTTCTTAACAGTCCCCCCAGACTCATACCCCATGAAGGACTTACCTAAGCCCACATCCAAGAAGCCCCCTCAGCTCCCGTTTAGCCACCATAGGTAGGAGCTGGTGGCCACCATTCTGCGCGTGTCTGTGGCAGAATGTCAATGTTGTAGATTCTATTAGGATAAAGAGATTTGGAGGCAGAGACCTGAGTTCAAATCCCAGCTACACCTTAGGCAAATTAATTTCTCCTGGCTTTATGTCAAATGGGGAAAATAGTGCCCACCTTACAAGATCATTGTTGGCATTAAATAAAATACTGGCACAATGATCTGCATAGAGTAAGCTTTCACAGTATTTTAAGTAGCAGTTCTTTTCATGGGACTGAACAACTCCATGGATACTGTGTACCGCCACTACTCCCTCTGACTGGGACCAACTTCTTTGTCAGTCACAGCCACTGTCCCAGGAGCATGCTTAAGAAATGACCGGTCCCTCTCAATTTCCTGTTTTGTTTTCAATTTTCTGTCAGCCCAGAGCCCTATGGGGGGCTCCAACCCATGAACTATGAGATCATGACGTGAGCCTAAGTCGGATACTCAACTGACTAAGCTCCCCAGGTGCCCCATAATTCACCCCCTTTAAAGTGTACGCTTCAGGGGTACCTGGCTGGCTCAGTAGAGCATGCCTCTTGGTCTCCGGGTCATGAGTTGGAGCTCAAGATTGGGTGCAGAGATTACTTAAAATAAAATCGGGGGCGCCTGCATTGCTCAGTCCGTTAATCATCCTCCTCCAGCTTAGGTCATGATTTCATGGCTTGTGGGTTTGAGCCCTTTATCGGGCTCTGCTCTGACAGCTCAGAGCCTGGAGCCTGCTTCAGATTCTATGTCTCCTCTCTCTGTCCCTCCCCTAGTAGTTCGTTTTCTCTCTCTCTCAAAAATAAATAAACTTTAAAAAAGATATAAAATCAGTTATGGGGTTCCTGGTGGCTCAGTCGGTTAAGTGTTGACTCTTGATTTCAGCTCAGGTCATGATCTTACAGTTTGTGAGTTTGAGCCCCATGTCAGGCTCTGCACTGACCATACAGAGCCTGCTTGGGATTCTCTCTGTCCCTCTCTGCCTGTTCCCTACTCAGGCTCCTTCTCTCTCAAAATAAATAAACTTAAAAAAAATTATTAAAAAAATAAAGTGTACAGTTCAGTGGGTTTTGGTTTGTTCACAAGGTTGTACAACCATCATCACTGTCTAATTCCAGAATAATTTCATCACCCCAAAAAGAAACACCATCGCTGTTTATAGTCATTCCTCATTCCCCCCCCCAGCCTCAGCCTCTGGCAAATATTCATCTCCATTTTCTGGCTCATGGATTTTCCTATTCTGGATATTTCCTATAAATGGAATTATACAGTACACGACCTTTGGTGTCTGGCTTCTTTTACTTAGCACGTTTTCTGGGTTTGTCCATGTCGTCGTAGTGTGTATCTGTGATCCAGCCCTTTCCGTGGGTGAATAGTATTCCATTGTATGGATATGCTGCATTTAGTTTATCCGTTCATCTGGTGATGGGCACCTGGGATCATTTCACTTTCTGGTAATTAAGAATAATGCTGCTATGAACATTTGTGTATAGGCTTTTATGTGAACACATGTTTCCACTTCTCCTGGATATATGCCCTGAAGGGGAATTGCTGGCTCATGTGATTGCTCCATGTCCAACTTTTTGAGAAACAGCCACTTGGTTCTCTTTTGGCTGCCTCCCCAGGCACAGAAGATCTCTGACGACCTGATGCAGAAGATCAGCACTCAGAACCGCCGGGCTCTGGACCTTGTGGCTGCGAAGTGTTACTACTATCACGCGCGGGTCTATGAGTTCCTGGACAAGTTGGATGTGGTGCGCAGGTACTGGTGGCCGAGGTCTGACCCCAAGGTTAAGAACTATCCCCCAGGCTCTTCCCCTCACTCCATGTCAAGGGAGGACTGATTGGTAGGTCAAGGGTAGAAGGACAGGCTGCAAAACGTTTTACTCCTCTGCCAAAACCTTGTGGTGGCGCCCCATTTTCCTCAGGGAAGAGTTGAAGCACTCGCGGTAGCACATAAATCCTGACATCTCTGGCCCCTGTTGCTGCCTTCTTGACCCCACCACCTTCTGCTCCCCTGACTCCTCGGCCACACCGGCCTCCCTGGGGCATGCCAGGCACGCTCTTTCCTCTGCCAAGAATGCTCTTCTCCCTGCTTCCTTCAAGCCTCCGCTTAATTGTTCCCTTCTCAACGAGTCCTACCCCGATTAACCTATTTAAAATTGTAGCGCCATCCTCCTCACCTCCTGTATTCCCCATTGCACTTACCTCGGTTCTCCACCGCTTGATCACCTCCGATCATGCTAGGTAGTATGCTTACTTACCATGATCGTTGTCTGTCATCCCTGCGAGGATGCAGAGTTGTGTCCTTTTTATGCACTGAGAATAGTGCTTCATGCTGCAGGCACTTGATAGTTGAGTATTCAGTGAATAACCAGAAAAGCAGTCTGTGTCACTTTTTTGGAATTGAGAGAGAATGAAGAGGTCAGAGCAATTCCAGGAGTTACTATTTGAGGCCTTTGATATCTCTTGTCTTCCCTTCTTGAAGCTTCTTGCATGCTCGGCTCCGGACAGCTACCCTTCGGCATGATGCCGATGGGCAGGCCACCCTGCTGAACCTCCTGCTGCGGAACTACCTACACTACAGCTTGTACGACCAGGCTGAGAAGCTGGTGTCCAAGTCCGTGTTCCCCGAGCAGGCCAACAACAATGAGTGGGCCAGGTACCTCTACTACACAGGTGAGCCATGGGCCCAACCCCCGAGTCAGATCAGAAGTGTCTCAGGCTCCCTCGGTGCAAATCTCCTAAATATTTGGTGCACTTGGTGCATGAGACACCCATCTGACATTCTGGTTTGCAAGGGGCTTTGGTTGACACCATTCTTTTGACCCACTCCCTCTCCACACCCAGGGCGAATCAAAGCTATTCAGTTGGAGTACTCAGAGGCCCGGAGAACAATGACCAATGCCCTTCGCAAGGCCCCTCAGCACACAGCTGTTGGCTTCAAACAGACGGTGAGCAGCAGTTCTCATCCCTACGCTGCTTATTCATCTGATGATGCTTTGGTTCTCTTACCTGACATGCATCAGGGAAGGTATCCCTGCCCTTCGTTATCCAAAAGGTGTATTATTGTGCATAATGCATTTGTGCGTGACAGTGGTCAGAGCACAGTAAGCAGACACTAACTTCACCTCCAGTGGTTATGTTCACAGTGTGCTTCTTGGTAGACAGGTTTAGAATATTCCCTGCCCCAGCCCTCCTTAACTGTCGTTCCAGGCATGGGCCTGGATTATATTGAGAATCCCCAGGCTCTTCCCTAGTTTCTCACATGCCCAGTTGGGAGCAGTGTTCTCTCTGGCCAGGGAACCCAGAAAATCTCCATAAGGCTGACTGGTTCAGATGAAGGTCAACCTTGGCCACCTAACAGCTGTCAGTCACCAAGTATTTTTTGAGTGGTGACCGTGGTATTAGGCACTGTGAGATAGGCAAAGAACATTGACCTAGCAAGGCTTGAGAACTTATATAAAGTCACAGCTCACTAGCCAGAATTTGGACCCAGGTTTCCCAACTACAAACCTCTGCTCCCACCTCAACATGACCTCCACCTGCTAGTGCCCTTGGAAGAGAACAGGGTGAAAATGTACAATGATTAGGTCAGGGTAGTGGAGATTTGGTCTGTTTTTGTTCATAAGTTTAGAGAAAGATAGGTTTGATTTTGGTCAAATAATTAAAGACATCTTTAAAAAGTTAAATTTAATTTGGTGTTTGCAAATAGGTAGAATTTTCCAGAAGGGAATGGCTTTGCAGACCTACACTGTGCACATGCAGAATGTTGGTTACTTTCAACATAGAACATACACTAAAGTTTCCGAAAACTGTGTTGTGTCCTGGAGAGAGGCATTTTGGGGTAAAGCAGGCTTTTCAAACCAGACTTTACTATGGATGGATGAGGTTTCAGGGTTTTCTGTGATGGAGCCAGGCAGCGGGAAGGAGCAGAGAGGGCTAGAGTGAGAGATACTTGGCCAGGAAAGAGATGGGGTGGTTGCTTGAGAGGAAGAAGCAGGGTTGGGATAACTTCCACCCAGAGAGACTTAAGCAAATAGGTGAGGGGCCGAGGCCCTGGAGGAGCTAGGAAGGGATGGGAAAAGAGAAGCTAGCTTCAAGGAAAGCAAGGAGAAGGAAAATGTGTAAAAAGAGGTCTCGGGTTTAAAGTGGGGTCCACAGCAGAACACTCGGAAAGCTTATTCATCCATAGTAAAACTCGGATTCTTTCCTTGGGTGATCTTGGTTTCATGGCTCAACACAGACCTCCATGATGCTTCACCAGAGTCCATTTCTTAACTCTCTTAGTCTGCTCGGCTGTCATAACAAGCTACCACAGACTGGGCGGCTTAAGCAACAGAGATCTATTTCCTCACAGTTCTGAAAGCCAGAAGTCTAACATCAGCATGTCAGCATGGTTGGTTTCCCCTGAGGGCCTCTCCTACGTATAGATGGCCATCGTCCTCCAGTCTTTTCAAATGGTCTTCCTTCTCTGCATGACCATCCTAATCTCTTGTGAGGACACCAGTCATTGGATTAGGACCCTCTCATATGACCTCATGTCCCTTAATTTACTCTTTAAAAGCTCTGTCTCCAAACACAGGCACACCTTGTTTTATTGCACTTCGCACATACACGTATTTTTAATATTGCAGGTTAGTGGCGACCCTGCATCGAGCAAATGACTCAGTGCCGTTTTTCCAACAGCAGTTGCTCGTTTCATATCTCCGTGTCACATTCTGGTCATTCTCACGATATTTCAAACCTTTTTTTAAGTGTATTTATTGTAAAAGAGAGTGCACGCATGAGCTGGGGAGGGGCAGAGAGAAGGAGAGAGAGAGCCCCAAGCCAGCTCTTGGCTGTCAGTGCAGAGCTCCATGTGGGGCTTGATCTCACAAACGGTGAGTCGGATGCTTAACTGACTCAGCAACATAGACGCCCCTCAAGCTTTTTCATTATGATTATCAATTACAGTGATCCGTAATCAGTCGCTACGACTTGTTGGAAGACCAGATGATAGCGTTTTTTTAACACATTTTTTTCAGATTAAGATACACACAGTGTTTTGCCCAAACATAATGCTATTGCATACTTGATAGATTATGATATAGTGTAAACATAACTTTCATGTGCACTGGGAAACCAAAAAGTCCACTGACTTGGCTTATTGTGATACTCACAATATTTGTTGTGGTCTGGAGCCGAACCTGCGCTATCTCTAAGGTGTGCCTGTATGGTCACATTCTGCAGTCCTGAGGGGTTAAGGACTTCAACATACGAGTTTGAGGGTTCAGACTTCAGCTTGATATTAATTCTGACTCCTCTTATAAAGCGCAGATCTACAAATCCAGCTTCCCATCACACGTCTCCATATACTCCTCACACTCAGCTTGTCCAAAACAAACCCCTCTGAGCACCGTTTACCAGTCCTTTCTTCTGCTCTCCCAATCAAGATAGGATCTTTGGGATCATCCCAGACTCCACGTGCCCCACCTTCCCATCACTAAGTTGTCTGTTGCTTTGCCCCCATGTCTTTTGTATTTGTCTCCTCTCTGGTATTGCCGGTGACCTTGTTCAAGCCACTGGCATTTCTGGTCATCATTGTCCCTTCTACCAACCCAGCTTCTGCACACCCGCCTAACTAAACAGAGTTCCAGGCTTATGTCAGCCTTGCCCAGGAAGCTTGCATTGCTCCACCTTACCTGCCCAACAGAGCATTACAGTCTTGTGAGGTAGGAGTCTTGTGAGGTAGGAGTCTTGTGAGGTAGGCAGGCTGGGTGTTAAAGTATTGGCGCTGCTGCCACCACCACCACCCATTTTAGGGACTAGGAAACCGAAGGACTCAGTTACTCAGCTTTTCCTAGCTAGTGAGTGAACACTAGCATACTGACTCCGAACTTTGAACTCAGCTTGGCTTTCAAAACATCACATCCCTAGACTGGCCCTAGTCCCTGTCGCCTTCCAGACTTCACTGAGGTATGTCCTCACCCTTATCTACCTCTTTTCTGATCTATTTCCTTGACTGAAACATCCTCCCTCCTGTTTCTGCTTCATCAGAATCCTATGACATGTATTAACTTCTGCCTTTCTCCTGCATTTCCCTTCCCTCAGGGGTTACTCCAGGGAAGGGGGCAACATCATGGGTATTATGCCAGTGGGTATGGGCGTAATCACCCACCACCCATTTATTTTTTTAATGATTGTTTATTTTTGAGAGAGAGACAGGGTACGAGCATGGGAGGGTCAGAGAGAGAGGGAGACACAGAATTCAAGGCAGGCTCCAGGCTCTGAGCTGTCAGTACAGAGCCCGCTGTGGGGCTCAAACTCATGAGCCGCAAGATCATGACCTGAGCTGAAATCGGGTGCTTAACCGACTGAGCCTCCCAGTTGCCCCCGACCACCAACCATTTTAATCCTTTACTTCTCTTGTGTGTTTCTGTCTGTCCCATTTGGTAGGAAGCTCCTTATTGCTAGGCATCACCCCTCTTACAGTTTTCCTCCCATGGTACTGAATCCATGGTAGGCACACAGAGGTACTTGCGGAGAAGGGAGGGCCCAGTTTTCCAGCCAGCCTCCTGCATCCATACCCAGCCCATTCACTGAGGTTCTGCTGGTCGCCTTCCTGACCTTCTGCCTCTACCCAGATAACTGGTTCTACACATTCACCTTTTTTCCTCCAGGAACAATCCACCTCTCTAATCACCATCTTTGGCTGAGTCACACTCCATTCCCTAGGCCACTAAGCCCTGTCTTCTCAACCGTTTTTGGAACCACAGGACCTGCCCATCTGGCCTGTACTTCCAGAGCGTTGCCGTGGCAGAGTGGTGTGTGTGGATTGGCCAGATGAACTGGAACTCAGGGCTCAGTGTGGTCAGAGGCAGATATTCCGAGTGCCCAGCTCTGGAGGCAGACCTTCAATTCTATGCCCAGCTCTCCATGGGCCTAACCGCAGTGCTGTTTCCCATTTCCCAATGTGTCCAACTGCACTTTAGCCCCATTTCTCTCTCTTCTCCCTCCTGCTGCGGCTCCCTGCCCACTGTGTTCCTGTGTCACACACTGCCAGGTGCACAAGCTTCTGATTGTGGTGGAGCTGCTGCTTGGGGAGATCCCAGACCGGCTACAGTTTCGTCAGCCATCCCTCAAACGCTCCCTCATGCCCTACTTCCTTCTGACTCAAGGTAAGGCTGTTCCCACTCCCAGAGCCTGCCAGACCCCTAGCGCTGTGGCCTCTTCGGTGAGTTTGCCCATTGGCATCATTTGATCCACTCCTTCCCTCTCCAGCTGTCAGGACCGGAAACCTTGCCAAGTTCAACCAGGTCCTGGACCAGTTTGGAGAGAAGTTTCAAGCAGATGGGACCTATACCCTAATCATCCGACTGCGGCACAATGTCATTAAGACAGGTGTGGATCGGAGTCTGAGGGGCCCCTGGAAGAGCAGGACCCCGATTGGCTTCTGCAAGGAATGGGGGCAACCCCGTGGGTGGGTGGAGGGTCTGTGGCCACCCTACCCACCCCAGTGCTCCGTCCTCTCCCAGGAGTGCGCATGATCAGCCTTTCCTATTCCCGAATCTCCCTGGCCGACATTGCCCAGAAGCTGCAGCTGGATAGCCCAGAGGATGCAGAGTTCATTGTTGCCAAGGTGAGGCTAGTTCCGGGACTGCAGTTGGCGCCCTCCTGCCTTACTTCAGGGGATGGGGACGGGAGGCTGGCCCGGGATGGGGATGGGTCCGGTGGTGTCATGGTCTTTTCAGGGAGTGCTGGTCTTACAGTGAAGCCAGAAGGTTGCCAGAGAGAGTGTGTATGTGAGTGAGTGTACGAGTGTGAGGAGGAGAGGGACAGGATAGGGTGTTCTCAGATTTAGATGGGCTTTCTGGTAACTTTTCCTTTCCTTTCCTTTCCTTTCCTTTCCTTTCCCAGGCCATCCGGGATGGCGTCATTGAGGCCAGTATCAACCATGAGAAGGGCTACGTCCAGTCCAAGGAGATGATTGATATCTACTCCACCCGTGAGCCCCAGCTGGCCTTCCACCAGCGCATCTCCTTCTGCCTAGATATCCACAACATGTCCGTCAAGGTGAGAAGCTGGGGCTGCAGAGGGAGAGGTTAGCAGCACCTGTGGATTCCTCAGAGAAGGTTGGCCTAGTTCCTGGACCATCACTGTAAAGTCCCTGAATGGCAGGGCAGGGGGCCCAGAGGGAGTGAAGGACTCAGCCTGTGGGCCTGTATGACCTTTGTCTGCTTCTGAGGATCTGGTTGCCCGGGAGGGGACCAGACAGATTCAGGGTACAGGGTCCATGTTTGTTTCCAAACCTGAGTCCGTCACCTTCTCTGAATCTCTGTTTCTCCGTCTGTGGGGCTGATGGAGAGATTATCTGCCCTGGTTCACAAGGTGGAGGACGTTAAATGAAATCACTGTCTTAAGGCACTTAGTGAAGTCTGAATTGTGGAAAAGGTAGGGTGAGTATCTAGTTCCTCAAAAGGCCACTAAGCTCTTATCCTGTGGCAGGTACTGAATTGGGTGCTGATACTGTTTGCCAAAAAAAATTTCTTTTTTTAAGTTTATTTTGAGAGAGCGTACATGAGCGGGGAGGAGAGGGGGAGAGCGAGGAGGAGCCCCGAGCAGGTTCTGTGTTGTCGGCGCAGAGCCTGACCCAGGGCTCCCACGATCACGACCTGAACCGAATCAAGAGTCGGAGGCTTAACCGACTAAGCCACCTAGGCGTCCCATTTACCAAATTTATCCCAGCCTCTTCTTGCCCCAAGAAACTATGGATGTTTTTGCCTTGCTTAAACTCAGGTAAATGCCATGCTCAGGGAGACATGAAAGGTCCTCTGTGACCTGCCCTCCCCCCATATCTCTGTGCTCACTTCCCAGACACTCTTTCCCCCTCTACCTGCTTTTCCTTCCCTCCCTCCCTCCCAGCTGGCCCCAACTCAGGCCAAGCCTTTTCACACATTAAAACCTCTGCCTGGGATGCCTTTCCTCCATTCCCACAACCAGTCAGTTCCTTTCCTCCTTTTCCTCCTTTCTGCCAGTCCTCCTCCCTACCCAGTCAGGCGCATTAGGGTCTCTTGACTCTCATTTTCAGTGTTTGCCACATGGTATAGTAGTAATTACCTTCCATGTCTAGCTCCCCACTAGACTAAACTAGAGAATGAATAGCCTAATTCATGTTGTGGTGCCCAGTACACAGAAGGAGCACAATAAATGTATGTTCAACGCATGCCTTCTCTTTATCTTGCTCCTCTCTCCCCTGTGCTTCATTCAGGCCATGAGGTTTCCTCCCAAATCATACAACAAGGACTTGGAGTCTGCAGAGGTAAGGTACTTTCTGCCTTGGGTAAGACTGGAAGCTCAAACTTTCCTACAGAAAGGGAAGAGGGGGCAGTTTCTGGAAGCACTGGCAGCAGCTCTGAAGCTCTGGCAGTCCCTGACCTTGGGGTGGGTTGGGTTGGGTCAAGTTCCGTGTGAGAGCACCCCACTGGCCCCCAGCAGCCCAGCCCTCACCCCACCTCTTGCCCCAGGAACGGCGTGAGCGAGAGCAGCAGGACTTGGAGTTTGCCAAGGAGATGGCCGAAGATGATGATGACAGCTTCCCTTGAGATGGGGGGCTGGGGAGGAGTGGGGTGAGTGGGGAATGGCTCTTTATCTTTCCCCCTTGGGGTCCCCTGCCCAGGCAACTGGCCCCTTTTACCGTACACGTCTCACAGACGGCGTATGTGCAGGAGACGAGGGGTGCAGGGAGCCGGCCACCCCCACCGCACCCCAGGACCCCTCCCCAGCCAGTGACCTATCACGGTGGGCAGGAGGGTGGGCAGGCGGCCTCCCCAGGGCAGGGTCCTGGCTCGTGGTGTGGGCAGCAAGATGGGAGGGAACCGCCCTGTGCCCTCCCGGGAGTCCGGGACTGGAATCGGGACATGTGTTGGGTTGTATGTTTTTTGAAGCCTCAATTATGATTTTTAAACAATAAAAAGTTCTCCAAAGCTCTTTGTGGATCATTTAATGACTAGACTACACTCTCATGCCTACAGTATTGACAGACCCAGAGTTTCCTTCCTGGTCTTGGGAGGACCAGCCCCAGTGTGATCTGGGAACCGGGTGTGACTGTGGATGAGGATGAAGCCAAGGGCAGGATGAAGAGCTGCTGCCCAGACATCAGGAGGGCCGCTCTCCCATCCACCCGGCTCGCCAGTGGTGGGCGAGTCACTAAGCCTCTCCATCTCCTTTCCCACATCTGTCCAATAAAGGGTTAGACTCCCTGGCTCGGAAGTTAAAATCCAGACCTCTAGAGGATCAAAGAAATGGCGGGGGTCTGGCCCTCAGGTGAGGTCTGCAGAGGAGAAGAGGGTCTCTGACGAGGCTGCAGCAGTAGGTTGAGAGCAGGGTTGTGTCCAGCTGGTCCTGACCGAGTGGGAGTCAGGCTTTTCCCTGAGAAGGAGAGTGGGGTCAGCCTGGAGGGGGCTCCTTGTGGCCCCAGCTGCAGACAGTGGGGAAATGTGTCTGCCTGGGTCTTGGGAGTCTCCCTGCCTCTAACGGGGATGTTCCTCATCTCAGGTCATTGAATGACTGCTGTTTTCTGGTGGCACCTGGGACATTGCCGTGCGTGCTCTCTCTTCCTGCCGAGCGCCGTAAGCTGAACACGGCCTCGTGGCTTTCTGCCCCTGCTTCACTGCATTCCCTCTCCTGCCGTGCTCTGGCTCTCCACCTCCCCCAGGCTTCCTGCCTCACAGCGATTCATCCCCCTGGCATCTGGCATCTGGAAACACTCGAGATCAGATCCTCTCAGGAGGTGTGAACTAGCTCCTCGGTTCTTAGCGTGAGGCATTCGTGTCCTCTGGGGGCTTTGTCCATGCCTGGCACACTGGGTTTGATGAGGTCTTGTTTGTTAGGGACAATAAATGGTGTGTTCATCACCAACTGAAGATTTTCATCTCCCAGGCTCCCTAATTTCCACTAAAGACATGTTTTGTACTAGCCTTGCTTTGGGTCCTGGTCCCATCCCAGCCTTGGTCACGGTAATCTGGCATTGCCCACTTGCCTTAAGCTTCTGCCACCTCTCAGTTTAATGAAACTCTCCAAAAAAAAAAAAAAAAAAAAGGCTAATCTACACCCAAGGTAGGCCTTCGGCCCACAACCCCGGAATCAAGAGTTGCACACTCTCAACTGAGCCAGCCAGGTGCCCTGAGGTTATAATTCTTTTTTTTAAGGTAGTCTCCATGCTCAAAGTGGGGAAGAATTTCATGGCCAAAGACTGAGCCAGCCAGGTGCCCCTCAGGGCTAACAAATTGTATAGTCAGCACCTGGCCCAGAGTGCCTCAGACCCTCTCCTGGTAACAGATTGGAGAGTACGTCATCATGTTACAGAGAGTTGGGGTCATTTGGCGGGATTTCCTGGTTCTCACCCACCTTGACTTTATGGACTGTTTTTCTTTCTGCTCATTTTATGGAAGTTTCTTATAATTCATTCCCATTGGCTTGGTTTTCTCTCCCTGGAGAAGCTTGGTGTCTTTTTTGTGCTTGGAGAGTTCACTGTGTTCTCTCTCCACTTAATAGTTGAGTGGGTGTTTGTTTCTTTTTTTCTGTTTTTGTTTTTGTTTTTGCTTTAAATTACAACTCTACAGAGAAGCAGGAAGAATAACCTAACAAATACCCATGGACTTTCCACCCGAGTTTAATTAATGGTGACATTTGGTTATCATGTCATTTTTTTCAACCAAGGAAAACTGTTACCGATCAGTTGGAAGCCCATCTTGTTTCTCTCCCAGGCCCTTCCTACCCTTCCCTAGAGGCAGCCACTCTGATGAATTCCGTAAGTAGCCTTCCAGCTTTATGCTTTTATACCTTACCTTATACAAAATACAGTATTTTTTGTGTGTTTTTGAATCTTTTAAATGATGTATCACATGAACATAACTTGCTCTTTTCGCTCAGCGTTGGTTGTGAGGTTGAGTCGTGTTGATACCATGCCCAGCACTGTCCTAGGCACTGAGAAACAGCTGAATAAAGCCGATTCCTTTCCTCACTGAGTTTTCACTCTGTGAGGGTTTTGTGGGGTGGGGAGACATATGCGGTATAAATGGACCATGATTTAATTAGCCCTTCCCCGACTGGTGTGCATCGGTTTACTATTAACAGTGCCGCAGCTTTGTGAACTTCTCCTGAAGGGTCAGAAAGCACATTTTTTTAGGCTTGTGAGCCATACGGTCTGTCTCAACTTTTCACTTCTGCCCTCTGCTTCAGAGCAGCTAAACACAATATGTAAACAAGTTCTTCAAGAATACAACATTTCATATGATGTTTACATGTTATGAAATACTCTTTTTTCCCCAACCATTTAAAAATATAAAACCCATTCTTGACTCGAGGGGTACATAAATTGGCTCCCGGGCCGAGTCTGCAACAAATGAGTCACTCCACAGCCCTTAGAAAGATGCTCCAAGTCCAGCACCAGATGAAGACAGGAAGCGTGAGGGGAAGTTGCTGATGAGTTCTGGCCATTAAGAAACACCAGGGGGAGCCTTTGGAAGCTGGAAGGCTGAATGACAGCTAGGGGTCTCCAGAGCCAGGCTCTTGACCAGAAGATGGTTTTGGTCCAGCTCAGCCTATGCGTCATGGCCAGTAACTAGCCCTGGCTCTCTACCTGGTCTTTACTCCCATGGGTAGGGCTGAAGTCAGGATTGAGCCATTATCCAAGAAGGACAGCTTATCTGAACAGGAAGGTAGTGTAATGGGAACAACAGGGCTCGGGAAGCCCGATGCAGATCCTGCCTGGCCCCGCCGCCCGACTGGTTCCGTGATCTCGGGCAAGACCCTTCGCTCGTCTGAGGCTGTCCCTTGTCTATAAGGGGAATAATCCACGTCCTTCCACTTGGTTTGTAGGATGAAATGACAGTGTAATGGAAGGTACCTGACAGATAAGAGGTATCCAATGATTGCCAGCCAATTGGATTTTCTGCCTGTAGAATGGATGCCAGAACACTTCCTGGGATGGGCCGTCCACTTCCCCTGGAAGCAGCCCACTCCGTCTTCTAACACTTGTGACCACTAGTCACTTCGTTGAGCTGGAAATGAGGTGGCTGTGGCTTCCACTCCCTGTCCCACATCCAGCCCTTGAGACCAGGCAACAACCCCCCACCCCTTCGATTCCCCAATCAAAACAGCCTGTTTTCTTTGAATTGTGATCTTTGAGCCCCCTCCCCATCCTGGCCACCCTTGTTAGAACTGAGTTATTTTCTCAACCAAACATCCTACACCCTTGGACTGTCGGTGAAGACAGGAGTCTGGGTCTGGAGCTTCCTGGCCACAGGTGAGGAAGTTCAAACATTGATTAAGAGACCTGATGGTTGAGGCACTGGGTAGCTCGGATGGTTATGTGTTCGACTTTGGCTCAGGTCATGATCTTACAGTTTGTGAGATCGAGCCCCTCATCAGGCTCCACGCTGATAGTGCTTGGGAGTCTTTCTCTCTCTCCCTCTCTCTGTCCCCTACCCCAGTAATTGCACACGCTCACTCTCACTCTCTCTCTCTCTCTCTCTCCTGCGTGCTCTCACTCTCAGTATAAATAAATAAACTTAAAAAAGATTTCATCGTTAAGTGTTTAAAACTGCAGCACAAGGCAAGACCTTGGTTCTGCTACTTGGGTAAGTTACTTAACCTCTTCAAGGTCAGATTCATCTTCTTTAAAAGGGGAAATGTTTCTAGTACCTTCCTCATGGGTTTATTGAAAGGAATACACTCAAAAATGTATGGAGAGAGCTCAGCACAACCTCTGGAGCCAGCTGAGCCCTCCGGAGATTCTTTGGGGGAGGGCAAAGGGGCACATTTTGCGAATGAATCTCCTGCCCTCCACGGTTCTAAACCCACCCCTCTGTTCCACAGAGCTGGCCGTACACCTGGTCTCAATCGCTGCTTGGTGGCCAACTGCCTAGCCTGAGGTGGACGGGGGACCAGAGGCAGGATGTGAACAGATCAATGGGTGAAGTCCCTGCCAGCTGTGGCCACCAGGGGGCACCCCGGCCCCAGAGATGGCCTCACCCAGGCCGACACACCCACTCCTCATCCAAAGAAGTCTGTTTCTTGGCCTGAGGTAAGGTAAACTGGGATAGAAAGTGACAGCCTTGGGTGTGGTCGGTCAGACTGCCCTAGGCAGGCCCTGTCCTGTGGGAAACCCTCAGGCCTGAGGCAGAGGTCCAGGCTGTAACTGTGGGTCTTACTCTCCTATCCATGACCTTGGGCAGGGCACTTACTTCCCTGTCTGGCCCCGGTTCACTGGGTCAGAACAGACTGCAGGACTTGCATGGTTCTAGGATTTGAGGCTGGGGCAGCTACTTCTTTCTCACCCACAGGCCTCCTCCAGCGCCGGGCAGCACACACTCTGGCAGTGAGCCTGGCCAGGGAAGCCGTGTGCCACAGACGCCCCTAACTCCACTAACTCCAAAGCGCTGGAACACCATTGGAGGGAGGCCTAGTGCGGAAGGAGGAGGAAGGGCAAGGTCAGGTGAACCAAGAGACTCAGAGCCTCAAGCGTCTTGCTTCATTTGGGACAGACATCCGGTTTCCTCTGGTTTCTGCCAGGATTCCGGGGGCTTAAATGAATGAGTCATGGAGGGGGATTGGGGGGTTCCCAGCTAACCAGTTTGTGACAGGAGCCTGGGATGTTGCCCATCGAAGTGTGGGGTGGAGTCAGGGGGCAAGACCCCAGTGTCCTGATCTCAGGCCCCTGGCCCATCACGAGGGGACTCAGGAAGGTAGCCTCCTGGGAGTTTGGGGGGGTAGAACTTGCTTTTCCCCCCCCTCTCAGAATTTGAGGCCTAGGGAGCAGGTGGCTTGAGAATCCCAAGGGAGAGTGCCAGGGGGCTGCTCCAGCAGATCCAGGGGAGGGAGGAGGGGCTGCCTGGAGGCTGGCCTCTTCCCCAGTCAGTCTGACCAGTCTCCAGCCTCCAGGGCTTTATCAGTGGCTCAGCCTTTGTTCAGCGGTTCTGATCAAATACCCTGGGGCACTTGGGCCTGGGTGGGGCTAAGGAAGGGGAGGAAGAGAGTTTGAGGGGGACTGGACGTCAAAGAAGGATCAGAGATTCCACAATTTCACAAAACTTTCGCAAACAGCGTTTTGTCCCAGCCCCCCCTGCATTGTCCTGAACACCAAATTTGCATAAAGTTATTACTAAGCCTTAGTCGTAGCATCAGGTAATTTCCTCCCAGGCCTCCGCGGGCTTATGTATAAAGGCCCTCTGGAGCTGATCCCTGCCAGAACCCAGAGCCTGCACACCCACCCAGACCTCCTGCTAAGCCTGCCGCCCAGAGCCCCATGAAGCTGACTGGTGAGTGTCTCAGCCCCAGGGAGGGAGAATGGAGTAGCAGTGGGGATGGGTGGCCCTGGACAGGGACCCCGGCCGGAGTGGACAGCATGTCTCCTGAGCCCCTATCTGCTCTCAGCCCTGCAGCTGCTGCTGTGGCATAGCGCACTCTGGATGGTGCAAGAAGCCAACCCCTTGGGCCCGGCCAGCTCCCTGCCCCAGAGCTTCTTGCTCAAGTGCTTAGAGCAAGTGAGGAAGGTCCAGGCTGACGGCGCGGCGCTGCAGGAGAGGCTGGTGAGTAAGAGGCCAGGAGGGGACACAGATGCTGGCGAGGGGAGGTGGAGGAGAGACCGGAGGGGAGAGCTGCACGGAGGGAGGGGCAAGACCTGGGGAGGGGGTGGAAGTGGTAGGAAGACATCATCAGGGACAGGACACGGGAGAGGAGAGGCCCTTGGGGGGAACAGGAAGAAAATTAGGGAGCCTTGGAGCCGCGGAAGCCTGGCTGGGAATGGGGGGCAGGGAGAGAACATCTCAGGGACGGTGCTCTCGAAGCGGCTGGCCTGGATCACAGTGGAGGGCAGAATGGGGCTGAGCAGCCTGGCAGGATGGGGAAGGAGGGGAGGACCTTGGAGAAACAGGGAGGACTCGGACTCAGGAAGCAGAATCGGCCTGGCTGTATCAGGACCCCCTCACTTAGCATCCTTCCTGTCCTCAGTGCACCACCCACAAGCTGTGCCACCCTGAGGAGCTGATGCTGCTTGGGCACGCTCTGGGCATCCCCCAGCCCTCCCTGAGCAGCTGCTCCAGCCAGGCCCTGCAGCTGGTAAGTTTCTGGATGGGGGGAGGGTGATGACGGGAGGGAAGGGTGGTCTGGAAGTCCCCCTGGATCTCCAGACTCCAATCTGGGGCCCTGAAAGGAGCAGCACCTTCTAATGCCCTACTCTGTCCCCCAGACAGGCTGCCTGCATCAACTCCACAGCGGCCTCTTCCTCTACCAAGGCCTCCTGAAGGCCCTGGCAGGGATATCCCCCGAGTTAGCCCCCACCCTGGACGTGCTGCAGCTGGACGTCACCGACTTTGCTATCAACATCTGGCAGCAGGTGAGAGCCTCGCTGGGGGAGCCAAGTGTTCGGGGCCTGGCCTGAGCTGGTCCCCAAAGATTGGGCTGAAAGCCTGGGCATCCGTGTTCTTTAGGAACGGGATGGGAGCATTCTCCGGGCGTGTGTGTAAGGAGCTCCCATTTCACTGCAGGCTCCTTTCGCCGCAGCCCTTCCCTGCTCTCTAGATGAGGGCGGGAGCCGGGCCACTGGACCTTGCAACTGACCTGGGTTAATGGCTCCACCATTAACTGTGTGAGCTTCCACAGCCCTTCATCAGCCTTTTGCATTTCCTCATCTAATAATGTGCATTTAGCAGGGCCTGCCTGGTTGCTGATCTCCCGTTTCCCCCCACAGATGGAAGACTTGGGGATGGCCCCTGCAGTGCAGCCCACCCAGGCCACCATGCCAACCTTCACCTCGGCCTTCCAGCGCCGGGCAGGAGGTACCCTGGTGGCCTCCAATCTGCGGAGCTTCCTGGAGGTGGCACACCGTGCTCTGCGCCACTTTGCCAAGCCCTGAGTGAAACCCTCCCAATGAGTGTATTTATCTTTATTTAATATTTATGCTTATTTAAACCTAATATTTAAAGACAAGAAAGAGCAGAAAGGAGCTCTGGACTCTTGGGTCCTTCCTGCCACCTCTGAGTTTCATTCTCCTGCTTGTAGCAGGGAGAAAATCTCCTGTCCTCCTGTCCCCTGGACTGGGAGGTGGATAGGTAAATACCACGTATTGATTTCTATGACTGCTCCCTGGCCTGGCTCTGTGGTGGGCACTGGGAAGAGCCCCAGTGAACCCCTTACCCCAAGAGTACCCACCTTGAGGCCCTTGGAAGCATCAGGAAGTCTCCCAAGTGGGAGACAAGACAACCCTGTTTAATATTTAAACAGCAGTGTTCCCCTACTGGGTCCTTCCTTACTCTGGCCTCTCGGAAGTGGCTTGCAAATGCCAGGGGGGCTGGGCCAGCCTTCTCCCGTCCCCTTCCCTATAGGCAATAAGCCCACAGAGGCGCCAGAGCTGGGAGGCTTGACCCTGGGGTCCCACGAATTTGCTGGGAAATCTATAGTTTTTAAGATGTTTTCAGGAATATTTTGACTTCCAGTATGGGGAGCCCAGGCATCGCTGACATTTCTCACCTTTCTGGATGCCCTGTAGCGACAGTGACAGGCTCCTATGCCTGCCCCACCCTCACCAGGGTCAGGATTCGAACTCCTCAAGGGCCAGGCAGAGGGTCCTGTACCGGCCTTGCTGGAGGGGGACTGGGAGTGTGGGGGGCGAAGGTGCAGGGGCTATGATGGAGAGAAACATTCAACTCTTCACCCTCTACCTCTGCCCCCGCTTTCTGTAGTCAAACTGTGATAATAAAGCGTTTTGTTTGTCTCCAGTAAACGTTCTTCCTCCTTCTTGGGTCCAGCTGGTGCCCAGCCAGGGGTTGGGTGGGGACGGTGGGGAGTTGAATGGTGGGTGAGGCCAGAGGGAGGGAAAGAGGAGGTGCAGGGAGGAAGGGAGCCGTCCTCTAGCTCTTCCACATTCATGCCTTTAGCATGGATTTCTCTTGTACCTGCTCTGTGCAGGCACTGGGCCAAGTGCTAGGGACACAGCAAGTGGGCAAGGCACGTATGGCCCCTGGCCCCGAGGAGCCACAGCCCAGTGGGAAGACAGAAGGCAGATGGGCAACCATACTGGGAGAGGCGAACATGAGGTTGGGGAGTCTTAATGATCCAGATGTAGACAGACAGTGGCCCAAAGGAAGGATCTGATGTTTGCACAGAGCTGGTCACTTTACCATCTTCCATGAACTCCAGCCCAGCCACACTCACAGATGCCCACAAAGATAGAATAAGTGCCTTTTACAGATTAGGATCTGAATTCAAGGTGAAAACTTGGGTCAGAACTCAAAATTCCCAGCCCTGTACTTCTCTCCCTCAAGCTCTGCCTCTGATCTGGCCAGAGGCAACCTCAGGCCACCACTTCCCTGCTGGTCTCAGCCTCAGGGGCTGGTGAGCTCACAGAGCAGGTGGATAGGTGTGTGTGTGTATGTGTGTGAGGGAGAGAGGGGGAGAGATGCGGAGACCGGAGGGCCGCTTCACCCCACAGGTCGGTGGCAATCCTCTTTGCGTCCTCAGCTGAAGGTGCACAGATGGGTCCAGGGTGCCTCCACCAGGCCCAGGAAAGCCCAGACAGCCAACCAGTCCCCAGGCCCCTGTCTCAAGGCTTCCCCTTGGCTCCTCAAGCACCTTTCACGTCCCTTCCCCAACTGGCTCCTTAGGAAGGATGGGGGCGTCTGGGTGGCTCAGTTGGTTACATGTCCGGCTTTGGCTCAGGTTATGATGTCACGGTCCGTGAGTTCGAGCCCCATGTCTCGAACTGTTCTGTGCTGTCAGCAGAGCCTGCTTCAGATCCTCTGTCCCCCTCTCTCTGCCCCTTCCCCACTTGCGTGCACACACGTACGCACTGTGTCAAAAAATAAACATTAAAAAAAAAAGAAAGGAAAGAAGGTCTGGCTGAGTGGGGCCCAACCCCCAGCTGCGTGGCTCAGAGCCCTCCCTCCCTGCTTGGTCCTGAAGAAATCTGGGCTTGCAAGGGTGAAACAGATCCTGCCCCTCACCTCCCAGTCCTCTTTTGGAAAGCACAGATCAAACTTGGGGCCAGTCAGACTCCGGGTGGGGCTGGGCCTGGTGGGAGAGAGTCAGGAGGACAGGACAGTGGGGCCTTTAGCCAAAACCTCTCCCTTTTCAGAGTTAAGTCTGACTTTGGGGCGTGGGGGCAGGCGGCGGGCGCGTGTTCACTCCTTATCAGCCGGTGCACGTCTGAGGAAGGGCAGGCCTGTCCCTGCTGAGTGGACAAACACAAGAACCAAGCCCAGCCCTCCTCAGTCACAGGACTGAGCCTCTGCCTGGGCCACAGTATACGGGGTTCCAAGGGGAAGATGTTCCCTGCCCTGGTGGGACAAACAGCGACACCACTTGGAGTCACACAGGGACCCACAAATGTCTTTATTTACAAATGCGCTGAGGCAAACTTCCCTCATGTGTTACAAAAATATATGTATATACACACTCTGCCCCTGTAAAGCTCCTCAGAGGTACATCTAGTGTTGGAAGACAGGGGGAGGCTGGCAGGGCAGGGGTGTGGGGTGTGGAGGGCCCTGGGCTAGGTGCCAAGCTGCTCACATTCTTCAGGTACTGACAGGGGGAGAGGAAATTATGAAAGAAACTGGGAGACTTCTTAGAGGTCAGATGTCAGGAGTAGGGGAATGATCTGGAAATGACAAAGGGCTCTGACATCACGTGGATATGAGCAATGATGTCTCATCTTTCCTCACTGTTCCTCTCTGAGGCGCCTGGGGCTGCGGGCCCCCCAACTGACCCCTGCGGCCACTCCGAGCCTCTCAGAGCGCAGCAATGGCCTTGGCGGCCACCTGACGGCCCAGGGACAGGCTGAGGTCCGTGATGGCCAGAACCACCTTGGGGCTGGACATGGCTGACACCTTCACCAGTTCTGATACCTGCCACAGACAGACAAACGGCCGCTCGCCGGGGCTACCTGGTGGTGGCCCCAATGTCCTGGGGGAAAGGAGGCCCCTCCCGCTCTGACGGCCACCACTAAACCCCAGGTTCCCACCAAGCCTTGCTGCCCCATCTGCGCTCCAAGGTGGGAACCCCTGCAGGGGCGGCACTCACGGTGGTGAAGGGCATGAACTGCAGGATGCTGCCTCGGCTGCCCTGCTCCAGGCAGTCCACGCACTCCTCCATGAACCACTGCACGAACTGCGTGTGCGGCCCGGCGGTCCGCGAGCCCAGGATGGAGGAAATGAGCAGGAACAGGTTGGCTGTGTGGGATGGGGGGAGAGGGAGCACTCCATGAGGAGGGGCTGCGGGAAGTTAGGCTGGGAGGTGGTGGGAGCACCAGAAAGCAAAAGGAGGGGAGCCTGGGTGGCTCAGTCCGTTAAGCATCTGACTTTGGCTCAGGTCACGATCTCATGGTTTGTGGGTTCGAGCCCCACGTCAGGCTCTGTGCTGACAGCTCAGAGCCTGCAGCCTGCTTTGGATTCTGTGCCTCCCTCTCTCTCTCTCTCTGCCCCTCCCCTGATCATACTGTCTCTCTCTGTCTCTCAAAAATAAATAAAAATGTTAAAAAAAATTTTTTTAAGAAAGCAAAAGAAGTATTCAGAATGCCCCCCAAATGGGGGTGTCCAAAAGAGGAAATGTGAAAGGAAAACGAGTGAAGAGGGACTAAATGGGAGGCTGGGGGTGACAGGAGACCCGGCCACCGGGGAGATGGGGAAAGGAGGTAGGGCAATGTAGCAGGAGTGCAGGGCCCCCTCCAACTGCGGCCTGATGGGAGGACTCACCCAGAACTCGGTTCAGAGGGTCCCTCATGTTAACCGTGTGCAGCTGGGAGGCGGACAGGGAGCTGCTCATGGATCGGTCAGCTGTGGGCCAAGCAGACAAGCGCCTGAGGAAAAGGCCTCCTACATTCAAAACCCCCCTTCCCAGGGGACACCCTCACCCATCATGCAAGGAGGGCCTGCCCGGGGAAGGTCCTGGATGCAGAGCCACAGAGGGGCCTGCATGCAGACATCCCAGAGGGAGAGGAAAGAGTACATTTGGTGAGCACCGCCAGGCGCCCATCTCCGGCCTGCATGTGGGTCTGGCCACTTCACCCTCACAACCGCCTTTTACAAAGAAGCCAAGATGCAGATCCACAGAGTAACTAGCCAAAGGTCACAGGGTTTATAGGTGGCGGCCTCAGATCTTTCCTCTGCTCAAGTGCCTAGCTGGTGCCTTAATCTCTAAGAGGCCTTAGAGAAATTTCTAGACTCCAGAGAAATCTCTGGAAACAGATAAAATGAAGGGTCACAGAAGAAGCCCTCGAAAAAGGTAATGGCATCTAAGGGACCTGGAGGGGAAGGGCAGGAAGAGTGGGGATCAGCCCCGTGTCCCAGCCCAGACCTCAGGGGCTGTCTCAGAGGAAGGAAGGCCAGAGCGGGTGAGTCAATGGCACAGACTGTGCCTGCGGCAGCGAACTCACTGCGGTGAGTAAAGCACGGGGGACAGTGGTGTGCCCGGGGCTGGGCTGGATCTGGGCAGAAGAGCGTCAGTCCTCCGGAAGAGGTCCCCAGCACCCCCTGGGCTCTCAGCAGGTAGAGAACGGAGCGCAGGGGGGAGTGGAATGGGACAAACTCCCCACACTCGCGCTCTGACCCGCAAAGATGCCGGCGGCCAGGGACCACAGTGAGCAGCTTTCCCCAGCAGGGCGGGGGGAGTTCCCAGGAAAGGAGCAGCCCACCCACGCCGTCCGCATGCTCACTGGGACTCGAAAGGATGTTGGCGTCTTCCTCATTGGAGCTCAGCAGTCGCATCAGCTTTGACGGCTGCATGTCATCCAAGGGGAAGAGACTGATATAATCCTGGAGGGTGGGAGAGTCACTATTACACCCCTGGGTCCCCAAATGTCCTGTTAGCAGGAGACAGAGCTGCAGCTCATGTAGAAGTGAGGAAGAGTCGGCTCCCCACAGGCCTCAGCCGGCATTTCCAGTAAGGCCAGCTTCCCTTACCCTCCTGCAACCCTAGTGAGAGACCCCCTCACACAGTCACCCCTGCAGATGCGTGGCCAACAGAGCCCTGAGGCAGCCACCCAGGGAAGGGGTCTCTTAACCACAGGAGGCTCAGTAAATGTCCGCTGAGCACCTGAATGAGGGCCCCCTACCTCGATGTCTTCACGGTGTCTCTTCTTCTGACGGGAGGATGCCTGTCCCTTATGGGAGGAAAAGGAGCTCAGGGCACACCAGACAGCTAGCCTAGCAAAGGGTTCCAGGGAAAGAAGGTGAAGTCAGAGGTCCCCAGAGAGGGTTTCTGTGCTGGTGCTGATGAAGCCCCAGCCGACCAGGCGTCCCCACAGCCCAGCCTCCCTGGACGGCCCTAGGCCAGGGACACCCAGCACCATGCTATGGGGACTCGAGGCTCTCAGATAACCCTACTTGGCAAGTGCAGTGCCAGGGGGGTCCATGAGGCTGTGCCACTTGGAGGAATCGGTGAGCAGGCCAGGCAGGATGTGGCCCAGCAGGACCAGGGTCACCTGCTGCATGTCCAGACAGAAGATGGAGTAGAGCAGCTCCACCGCCCGCAGCGTGTGCTCCTTCCGCGTCTCCTTCAACAGCTCCTAGAGGGGCGGGGGAGGGAGATTTAGGAGCTGAGGGTCTCCAAACTCGGGGTACCCTGGGAGGGCCCACAGAGGAAGCCCCAGGTACCGCTCCATCCCTCACTATGCGTCAGCCTCTGGCCACAGCTCCCTGAGGAGGGGGCGCCTCTTAGAGCCCAGGAGCCCCGAGGCCAGGACCTGCCTTTGTTTTCCGAGGAATCTTCTCATAGCATTTAAGAGCCCTCTCAGAGAAGCCCGGCAGACAGGGCTGGGTGTTGGGAAATGAGGGGACAGGCCTGACTTTGGTCCTACCAGGTATTTTCTCAGAGGTGCCCCTGAGTCTGACACCTGCTCCCCCAGCCTAGGTCTGGGTGGGGGTCTGGCCCACAGCCACTGCGCCCCAAGTACCTTAATCAGGTTGTTGCAGAACCAGTAGACACCTCCCATGTGCAGCAGGGTGTCAAAGATGTGGATGGAGCGGCTGTCCACCCACCCCTTCTCCAGCACCTTGGCAAATATGTCCGTCAGCACCTCCTTGATGGGTCGCTTGGGGGGCAGCAGGTTCCAGTAGGGCATTGTGTCCACGCCCGTGGATGGGAACTTGATCTGGGTGGCCGTCTGCTGCAGCACGTCAGCACACATGTGCTCCAGGATCGAGCTCATGATCACCACCCTGGGGGGCAGGGGGAGACCTGAGTGAGGTTCAGGTTCGGGCAATACCAGGTTCAAGAGAGGAGCAAACATCCAGGCCAGACTTTTCCCAGGACTTGAGTTACGGAAATATTCCTGGGGAATGAACCCCATTCTGTGCTGAGGGAGGGGACAAGAGGAAGTCACAAAGCCCTGGCAGACCTGCCCCTGCCCGTCCCGCTCCTGGCAGGCCTCTCACCTGATGGGCCCAAGCCCGTGTGCGGAGGGGGTGCTCTCCTCCCCCAGGTTATTCCAATGATTTCGTCCTATTTTCTCTTTTCATTGTGTCCAACTTCCCCCATCCCCCAGACCCGGGCCCTGCCAATCCCTGGACATAAATAAATATGATCACTTCCCTCTGGGCTGAGTGCTGGGGGGGTCCCCGCCCGGCCTTGGCCTCCTCCCAAAGTAAACTGTTACTTCCAGGACAGGGGCCCAGGACTGCCCCACAAGATTCTTCCCGGCCTTTGCTGGGCAAACAGAAGCGTGTATCCAGGAATTTTCTCATACACACTCTTCAACCGTGAATGCAGCCCTGCGTCTGAGCGCTAACTTTTCCTGGAATGCTGGGCAGCTCTGGGAAAGCTGCTAGGACTTTGGGGCCCACTTTTTTCCCTCCTGCATGATGCACCCACAGATTTCCCGCTATTCCTCACCCAGACAGGAGGTGGGGTGCTCGGTGTGGATTGTATCAGAGCACACCCTGCATTACTTGCAGGAGGAAGGATGTGAGGAACAAAGGAATAGAAGAGGAGGTGAGGAAAAAGGGAGGGAAAAGGGAGAGATCTCACAGACTCTCGCTAATCAAATTTTGGCTCAATGTTTCCACCTCTCCCTTCGAGGAGCATCCCAATGACCACCTGGCGAGCCGTCTCTCCTAGCAGACCGGTTGTACGCGCCCATCCCATAGCAGCACCATTCACAAACGCCAAGAGGCGGAAGCTACCCAAGGGTCCATCAAGTGGCGAATGGATAAACAAAATGTGGCACATATGTACAGTGGAATATTATTCTGAAGGAAATTCTGACATGTGCTATGACACGGATGAACCTTGGGAACACTGTGCTAAGTGAAATAAGCCAGGCACAGGAAGGCAGATAGTGTATGACTCCACTTACATGAGGTACCTAAAGCAGTCAAATGCACAGAAACAAAGTAGGATGGTGATTACCAGAAGCTGGGCGAGGGGGAAAGGGTGAGTTGTTACATAAAAGGTACAAAGTCTCAGATTTACAAGATGAAAGGTTCTAGAGATCAGTTTCCCAACCACGTGAATACTTAACACTGCTCAACTATACACTTAAAAATAGTTAAGATAAATTTTTTATGTTATGCTTTTACCACAATTATATTTAAAAAAAGGTTTTCGGGGGCGCCTGGGTGGTTCAGTCGGTTAAGCGTCCGGCTTCAGCTCAGGTCGTGATCTCACGGTTCATGGATCCGAGCCCCATGTCAGGCTCTGTGCTGACAGCTAGCTCAGAGCCTGGACCCTGCTTCGGATTCTGTGTTTCCCTCTCTCTCTGACCCTCCCCTGCTCATGCTACCTCTCTCTGTCTCTCAAAAATAAAATTTTAAAAAACATTAAAAAAAAAAAAGGTTTTTGGATGGGGGAATGGACCAACACCACTGAACTCAAGAGAGCTGAAGTCGCCAGGGAGGTTCTCCAAGCCTCCGAGAAGCCAAGGCAGGACAATGTCAAAAAGACAGCCAGGCCGGGGGATGACGAGGGTGGGCGGGCCGATGCTCTGCAGATGGGCTCACGGCTCCTAGATAGTGACAGAGCTAAGATAACCACTCCGTTCTTCTGACGAGCTAGTTCTCCAGAACTTGAGCTCTTTGAATACAGGAATCACAGCTATGTGGGGTCTGTATTTCGGGGACACAGCAGGTGCTGGATTAGAAACATTCCAGGCTCAGAGAGGCACACTAAGTCTTGCTGAGTCCGTGGCTGGACATATAGATGAGAATGGGAGTGAGTGAACAGCATGTTTTGGGAAGGTAAGAGAAGAGGGGGTATTGGTTCTGGAGGTGCTGGCTTCTCACGACAGGCCTACAGAGTTCCAGAAGGGCGGGGACGGGTTACTGACCTCTCATTGTAGAACTGCAGGGTGTTCTCACTATACAGCGGCCCTGCCAGCTGGCGGATCATCTGCAGCGACTTCTCACGCTCATCCAGCCCCAGCATCCGCACGTGGGCCACCAGCCAAGCCACGGCACACACGGCCAGACTGCACACCTTCCCCTTGATATTATCTGTGATTTTCTGGGGGAGGGGAAAGGGTGACTGAGGCCAGTGTCTCCCCGTCCCTTACCGTCACTTTCCCCAGTCTCCGTGCGCAGCTAAGTGCAGCAAGTGGAGTCCTGGGCCACATCCCAGATCTCTCTTCACCACAAATATGCTTTTCCCAAAGTTACCTGGGTAGGAGGGAGTGGCTAAGCCTATAATTACAAGGAAGATTAACATCCAAACACGAGTTCCTGGATTAAGGGTCTTCTTGTGCTTATAAAATATAACAAGCTACCAAAGACTGGCTCTGTGTCTCAGGGAGGAGAGAAGCTGCTGGAAAGGTGGGGCTACCTGGATGGACTCGAAGGCCAGGACCCCGTTCTCCCAGGCATTGAGGATCTCCAAGATGGCTGCTGAGATGCTGAGACAGGCTTCGTGCCACTTCATCTGCCTGCAGGGGGTGGGGTGGAAGGAAAATCACCATGGGGGAGTGTGGGGTGGGCTGAGGGAGAGGGTCTTAGCCTGCCCCCGCCACCACCCTTGGACCGGGCACCCGGCCACTGACACCAGCTTCATCTCTGAAGAGTTGTTGAGCAAGGCCACCAAGGATTCCACTTTGGTGGAGTCAGGCCAGAAGCAGGGGTGGTCAGGGTTCAGGATTTTGCCCTCCTCAGGCATGCACGTCTGCATCCATGTCTCAAAGAAGGGCACCTGTGCCCCTGAGCTCGACTCGGACAGAATCACCTGGGAATGGGAGGAAGCATCAGCAGCCAGTGCCCCACGCCTCAGTTTCCTGCCCCACTGCTTCTACTTCCCAGCCTGAAGAACTAAAGATGAATTGGTCTAAGGAGAAAGACAGGGGAGCTATGCTGCCACCTAGTGGTGGGTGTGGATGTGGCCCTGAAGGATTACGGATGTGACCAAGGGGACATCTGTTGACCCGCCGGGGGTGGGGGCACCAGAGTTCTGCAACCAGCAGAACCAATTGACTTGAGAGACCAGTGGGAAAAGGGGGAACCCGAGCTATTGGTCGTTTCCTTCCCCTTTTCCCCCACCCACTTGGTGCCCTGAACCCGGACTGCTTTCCTCTCACTCACCTCTGAACCATAGGTCTGGGCCACGTGACACAACATGAGGAAGGAGATGTCAAAGAGCAAGGCGCGCACTGAGGCTGCTTTGGCTATGAAGAAGGAGAAGGCTGACCCCACCGCCTAGGGCAGGGCCCAAAGCCCTTGTCGGGATGGGGAGTGATCAGGATTTGCCTCAAGGAAGGTCAGTGACCAAATGGCTCCTTCAAAGCTCTGAGGCTCAGAATCCTTTTCCTGAGTTTTGATTGGAACATCATCCCTTCCTTGGAATCAAAGACTCCTGATACCCTCCTTCTCCTCAGTACCCAACCAAGTCGTAACCAAGGGGGAGCAAGAGACACGCAGGTGGCTTTGGAAGAATCCTTTTCCCAGCACTCCCCTTTTTCAAGGCTCCCCAAAAGCTCCAGTCCATCATTGTTCAAGGGAGAACACAGCCTTCCCAGGATGAGCAACGGGCCCTCTGCCCTCCCCTGTTCTCGGCCTCCACCGCCCCTCCTGCAGTGCAGGGTCTGGGGGTGCACAGAGCTGACTTACCGAGTTCTTCGTTGCCATGTGTCGTGAACTCATTCAAACTGTGGGAGGAATGGAGGAAGGCTGCACCAAGCAGGGCAAAGGGTCAGGGGGCTACACCTGTCCCGAAAGGCAGTCACTAGAGTCTGAATTAGGGATTACGCTTAAAAAGAACATTATCACTACACAAAAAAGAACTCTTCCTATCTGTTTTTAAAAGATTTCCGGGCGCCTGGGTGGCTCAGTTAGTTAAGCCTCCGACTTCGGCTCAGGTCAGATCTCACGTTTGTGGGTTCAAGCCCCGCGTCAGGCTCTGTGCTGACAGCTAGCTCAGAGCCTGGAGCCTGTTTCAGATTCTGTGTCTCCCTCTCTCTCTGACCCTCCCCCTCACATGCTCTGTCTCTTCTGTATCAAAAATAAATAAAGCATTAAAAAAAATTTAAAAAAAGAGAGAATAGGGAGTAGAAAGAAGAATGGAATTCCAAGAAGATAATAGTGGATTTAGGGGCTCCATTCAGTTAAGCATTTGCCTTAAATAAATAAATAAATAAATAAAATTTAAAAAAATAAATAAAAGATTTCCAAGGTGGAGCATCTGACTGGCTCAGTCAGAAGAGCATCTGACTCTTGTGAGTCAAGCCCCACATCGAGTGTAGAGATTACTTAAAAATAAAAATCTTGGGGCACCTGGGTGGCTCCGTCGGTTAAGCATCCAATTTCGGCTCAGGTAATGATCTCATGGTTTGTGAGTCGGAACCCTGTGTCAGTCTCTGTGCTGACAGCTCAGAGCCTGGAGCCTGCTTCAGACCTGCTTCGGATCCTGTATCTCCCCTCTCTCTACCCCTCCCCAGCTTGTGCTCTGTGTCTCTGTCTCTCTCAAAAATAAATAAACATTAAAAAATATAATCAAACAAAAAATGTCTTAAAAAAAAGATTTCCAAGGCCCAGATAAAGGCACACTAGATGGAACCAAGTTCTATATATCAAATTCCAGGTCAACCAAAAAAGTCAACAGGGTTTGAGAGCCCCCCCCTTTTTTTTGTATAGTTTACTGTCAAGTTGGTTTCCGTACAACACCCAGTGCTCTTCCCCACAAGTGCCCTCCTCCATGTGCACCACCCCCTTCCTCTTTCCCCCTCCCCCTTCAGCCCTCAGGTTTTTTTCAGTATTCAAGAGTTTCTCATGATTTGCCTCCCTCCCTCTCCTTTACTCTTTGTTTGCCCTTCCCCTCCCTATGGTCCTCTGTTAAGTTTCTCCTGTTAGACCTATGAGTGAAAACATATGGTATCTGTCCTTCTCTGCCTGACTTATTTCGCTTAGCATGACACCCTCTAGGTCCATCCACTTTGCCACGAATGGACAGATTTCATTCTCATTGCCATGTAGTATTCCACTGTATAGATAAACCACATCTTCTTGATCCATTCATCAGTTGATGGACATTTAGGCTCCTTCTGTGATTTGAGAGCCTCTTCTTAATAGCTGGTGGTCCCTGAATCCCTCCACGCCTGCCACTCGATGCCTTTCATCCCATCAACATGCTCAGCTGCACAAAAAAGAGCACCTCGCATCCAGAGACCTGGGCCTTCCCCCAGTGCCTCCAGCAGGGATGGCCTGCCTCACCCTGGGCATCTCCAGGGAGACCCAGACCCCAGTGCCTTGCCCCTATTCTGCCACATCCCCCTCAGATATGCCTCCCCAACCCCAGCCAGGGGCTCAGCCTTCCTTACTTGATGAATTTCCGGGCAAAGGACTTAAGCTTCCCAGTGGCAGCAGCAGCAGCCAGCAGCAGATCCAGACTCTTCCCAGACAGCATGTGGCCCAGAACTCCTAGCAGCCCCTCCGGGGACTTGGAGTGGTCTGCATCCATCGTCTGGGGATACGACAGGAAATCAAGTCCTGAAGAACACTGAAGGTCCCCCAGATACAGCCTAACCACAGTCTCCCTCCTGTAGGTCTCCATTAAATGAGATACTAAAACCTGTAATTCCATCTACATCTTTCTGACTCTGATCTGGAAAACCATTCCCCAAATTTCCTTGCTCTCTAGCCCACCCCTCTCAACTAAACTGTGATGGGGGCAGGGGAGCCAGTGAGGTCACTGCTGTGAGACTTCCCACTGCTTCTGCAGGAGCAGGTGAAAGCACCCACCATGGTGCCTGGCTTACAAGTAACGCTCACCAAAGGGTAGTTTTCGATGGCAGCTTCCCCGCATTCCCCCTCTCTCTACCTCCAAAGTAAGCACGTATAAAAGCCAGAAGACAAAGAGTTCTACGGCCTCTGTTTATTTATTTGGAAGTAGAAGCAAAACTGGAAAAAAGGAAGACAGATCCTGGAAGCAAGGAAGGGGCACACTCACCTTGAGGATATTTGTGACAGTGGGCTCTGCCCGAAGGATCAGCCCAGGATTAGGCTGAATGTTGGCATTTTCTCCGGATTTCAGCTGGGGCGCGTGCTCCCGGTCTGCTGCGCTGTGGCCGTAAGCAGGTGGAGACAGGAAAGAAACAGAGGTGAGTTCCTGACTTACAGAAGCAGAGGCCCAGAGAAGGTGGGGAGCACAGGAGAACCTTTGGGCCTAGGGTGAACTTTATGAAAGCAAAGCCACTACCGAGACTGCTTCAACTTGTCACTGATCATTACTTCGATTTTGGTTTTTGTTTTTAACATTTATTTATTTTTGAAAGACAGAAAGACAAGAAAGAGCAGGGGAGGGGCAGAGAGAGAGAGGGAGACACAGAATCCGAAGCAGGCTCCAGGCTCTGAGCTGTCAGCACAGAGCCTGATATGGGGCTCAAACTCATGAACCGCGAGATTATGACGTGAGCCGAAGTCGGCTGCTTAACTGACTGAGCCACCCAGGCGCCCCACGTTACCTCAATTTTGAAAGCTCACTTGAGATTAAAGGAAGATTTAGGATTTTTACTTTGCTCGCAAAGGAGGGTGGGTATTCAAGCGCAGCACCTAAGGGTGCAGAAACCAGCAGCTGCTGTTCCTGGGAGCCCGAGGCCTGGCCCCACACACCTGCAACCCGAACTCTAGACAGGAGGGGAAAGGCACTGGGCAGTCCAGACTGGACGTGAGAGGAGGAGGGCGAGGAGCCCACGGGCCAGCCCGAGGGCGCTCACACTTACCGCTTGGCCATGAGGTTGGTCACGCTGGCTTCAGACAGAAGCCCCTGCTTGCTACATTCTTGGAGTAGGAATTTTGTACAGTCACAGCTGTGAGGAGAAAAGGCGATGACAGGCCTGGGAGCAGGGCAGGGGTTTCTGAGGGGTGGGAACAATGGGCCCCCGCCTGCTGTCCTCCCTCCTTCAGGACAAAGGATGTTTCGAGCGCCTGAGGGATGCTAGAGGGGTGCAGGCACTCGGCAGCTACGGGCTGCTGCCTCCTGCCTCGGGGAGCGAACCAGGAGACAGTCCCCCGAGAGGAGCCGGGTAAGAGCCCCGGACACGCGCCGCCGGAGCAGGGCTGAGCTGGGGAGCTCGTACTTGCAGCGCTGGTCGGCTTTGTCCAGCAAGGGTGTGAGCTTCAGCAGGAACTCAAAAGCACAATTGACATCCTCGGTGAAGTCCTACAAAGGGCCAGAAGGTGCCACCTGGCTTCTAGGTCCTCCACTATACCCACAGCCTGGGATGCAGACTTAAAAGGACACCCCACTAGAAATAAACACCAACAAGTTAGCTGCACCCACCACGGGCCTCCAGTGACGTGACAGAAAGGCGTGTAGGGCACCACGGCCTCCCACCGGCCCCAGCACCTTGGGCCACCTGCCTCTTGTGTGGCCAGGCCGCCTTGTGGGGGGATAGGTGTGCGCGCTGGGATGCAGGCAGATGCTCAGGTGCCCGCACACTTCCAGCCTTCCCCCGGAGGCCAGAACACACAGCTGGCCCTTCCCTAGCCCTTGTGTCTCCAGGGTGGAAACAAGGATTCACCAGCTTCCATGCCCCTCCCCCATCTCATTTCTTTAACCAACCTTGTCCCCATGACAGTATTTCTTCAACTTCACCAAAACCTGTGGAATCTAGAAGGTGAGGCAAAAGGAAACACAGGAAGATGAACTCCTTCTCTCACCCAGAACTAAAGGCACCCCCTCCATCCCCCTGGCCTGAGCAGAGAGACAGGATCCCTCCCACCCTGGATATGAGAGCACCCTTAGGGACAAATTAGAAAGCTGACAGGCATCCAAGTGCCCGGCACTCCCTGCCTACAGGACACAGGGACCCCTCGCTTCTGCTGGTTCCACAAGGAAATACCATAAGCAAAAGGGAACCCCAACTCAAGGGCGGGGGCCACTTCCCCAGCTCCCATAAATGCCCTGCACCAATCTGGTTGATGACTGAGCTAAACGGCACCTGTGTGCTAAGAGATGGCAGGCGCCTGCCTGCCAAGTAGGCTAAATATAGCCCTGGGACTTTCAGAGAAAAGAATCGATGGGAACTTGTGCTGGGGGACCTGGCAGGCTGCAGACAATGCCAGCGGGGAGAAATGTGGGGCAGAGATCCTGGGTATCACTGCTTTTCCTGACAACCATTTCTAGACGCGGCTCTCTGTTGCTCCCATGGCCCAGGTACCTTGAGGAAAGTGAAAGCTGTCCACTTGAGCTCCTCCGTACCCTCAGGAGACTCGATAAGCCCCACAAAGCAAGCCTTCCAGATTTCCAGGACAAAAAGCGGGGTGGGGATATGCTGTGGGAAGACCCAAGAGTGAAGCCTAAGAGGGTGCCCATCCCCTTTCACCTCCTGAAGGCCCCAGGGGGCCAGGGGCTGATCAGGTGAGCTCCCAGACTGTGCAGGAAGGGTGCTTCCCCACCCCAGTGTGAGAACAAGGGATGAAGGGGAAATGGCGCTGCCACGTAGGAGCGATCTGCTTTCCACCACGAATCAGAGGAAACCCACTTCTCCCCACTTCTCCCAAAAAGTACCAGAAGAACCCTCCCCACTGCCCCCAAGTGGCCAGCCCACCATGTTGGCAGAGAAACAGCTCTGGACCTCCCACCTGCATGCGCTTCACCATCATGAGCTGTTCCACCAGGGGCTGCGTCTCACCGGTCAGATTCATGGTGCCCTCGAGCAGGACCACCGCATGGACAGTAGGATAACCAGTCTTGTGCAGCTGCTCAGAGTGCACAGCCAGCATCGTGGGAATGCTGAAGGGAACAGATACACAAGGGACAGGGTGGGGAGCCACACAGAGTTGGGGGGCAGGTGAGCAGAGGGGTGGGGGCCAGGGGTCACATCTCCCCACCCACACCCAGGGCCTTTCCTTGCTCCTTCCACTATGATCAGTCTGGGAGCCCGGTACCTCCTAATGAGTGTGCCACACTGCTCAGCCTGGCTCCGGAGCTGGGGGTTGCTGAGACTGGCTAGGATCTCCCCAAGCTTCAAGAGAGAATGCTCAATGGCAGTCCAGGAGGCTGGCGGAGAAAAGGAAATGCAGACACACGATGGGAAAAGAAGAGAGGAAGACAGTGGCCCTGAGCTCCTCGACTTTGGCCCCCCTGGGACCTCAAAACCACACATGGAGGCTTCCCCTGAGGATGACATGGAGGCCAGGGGCCTGAGGGCAGCATGCACTCTTTCTAGAAGGGGAGTGAGCACCAATACTGAAGACCCTAGAACCTATTCCCAGAGGCCTGCCTTCTAGGGAACGCACTCGACCAACTTTCGAGCCTAGGTATGGCTCAACACAGACCATGGCAAAGACAGGCACAGGGGTTTTGGGGGCCAGTGGCTGGAACAGGGAGGTGGCCATAAATCGCATCAGGAGTGGCCAGCCTTGCAAGTGGCCATCACTCTCTACTCCAGTCAAGCTAGATTCCTAACCAGGCTTCTGGGTTCGCCCACACCCTGTCGAGGCCTTTGCTCTCACGGCTCTCCTGCTCGGTGGTGCCCCAACTCATCGCCACCTCTCAAACTCACTCTCCTCAAGTCTTTGTTCAAGCCCAGATCCTTTGACAACACACCCAACTGGTCCAACCCGCTAACCTCTCCGCCTAAATGCTTGAACTCATAGTCCCTACCACCTTATTTAGCACTTAATAATGAGTCACTCATCCAAGTTACAACTCCAGAGGGTCAAATGATGATGAATACTAGCACCAACTAGCCCGTTAACCTCCATGTGCCATGGGGGGAAAAAACAAAAACATAAGACCTGAGATCCATAAAAATTACATTAAATACTCATTCACTTTTCAGCCACTACACATTGGTCAAGTGTTCAAGAAAGATAAGACACCATCAACATGGCCACTTTTATAGACAAACCGTCTTTCTGGACTTCTCACAGGCAAGAAAACATACTTTGGAAAGTAACAAATGTAGTAATCCTATAACAAATTCTCCAAATAGGTCCTGAAGACCTGGGTGTAGCCCATTCTAGCATTCTTATTACTGGAGAACAAGAGATCCTTAGGTGGCCTCAAGCCCCACAAGACTGTGGCCTTTGGGACCCATGTCCAGAAACACCAGTCTTTCCTCCCACCAGGGGATCTATCTCCTCTTGGGCTCTGGAGGGCTCCAATATTTAAGATCTGCGGTGTAGGCTACAACAGGCCTGACAGCAGAGAGGTACCATGTTTAAAAGGGACGTGTGAGGCGACACTCAAACACAAGAGTCATTTGCTTTCAGGTGATGAGTAGCGTGAAGACAAACACAAGGATGGATGGTGTGCTTTTCTGGTCTCTAAGCTCTTCCATGTTTATCACATACGAGCCTTGCTCGCCACTAGCGTGTATGCTTGTTGAGGGCAGGGCCCCTGCCACATGCTCCTTTGGTAGCCCCCCACCCCCCATCCCCAGCACTTGGCACAGTGCTGGGCATACAATAATGCTCAGTAAATACCTGTTGGTTGATTGGCTCGGGTGCCACCCTGCCCAAGTCCCTGGGATGTATGCAATGCTTATGGGGAGAAAAAAAAGGAAGTGGGATGATTTCAGATCCTCCTGGAAAAAAGTGGGATGGCATCCTGCCTCTCCCCTTTCAATTAAAGAACCAGCTATGGGAACAGTGGCAGGTGGGGCTGAGGGGAACCGGGGGACATACAGGCCTCCTCTAGTTTGGCGATGTGAAGCAGGGCCCGGTTCTTGGTGCTGCTGAGGGTCTTCTCCAGGCGCTGCAGGCACATGGCAAGCTGCTTCTCACCAGCGGCTGGAGAGCCGGCCTCCAGCCCTTCCCGGAGCCGCTCTGCAGAGGCTGCAGTGCAGCGCAGCAGCCAGTGGAGGGCGCTGAGAAGGGACCGGCACAGCCCGATGCACTCCTCCGCTTTGCCATGACAGCTACCGGGAAAGGATGCAAAGTCTGTCTTGGCTCCAAAGGCTGAAATATGACCCACACCAACGTTCCCCAGAGTGGCTGGCACGCCCCTACAAGGGAAGAGAGCTGGGACGCTAGCAAAGTCCTAGGGAAGGCAGCCCCATCAGCCTCCACTGGATGAGATTTCAAGCAAGCTACTCCAAAGAGAAGAGGTCTTTTACCCCAAGGGACTAAGTATGAAAGGATGGGGGTGGGTGGGTGCAGATAAGCAGAGGGGAAAGAAGTGTGGGAACCACAGACTTGGCCTCAGTCTACATGCTTGGAGCTTCTCCTTTATGCTAAGAAAATACTGGAAGTTAATGAGCCCTGCCATTACCTCAGTCGGTCACAAAACATGTCCATGATGTCCAGCAAAGCCTGGACACACAAGTCCCGGGAAAAGTCATCAAACTGCAGAAAGAACAGCTAACAATGCTACAAACATCCCAGTCGACCTCTGGACTCACACGAGGCAGACAGCATATTCCAAATTCCTACTCATCGTCCCTCCAACCTCAGGTTTCAGACTCAGCATTCTTCCAACATTGGAAATTGGCTCCTAATTGCCAGCCCCCACTTCCTGGGATCTCCCTCCCTCCAGTGGAACAGAGCGATGCCAGCCAGAGGCATCATGTGCTGCCTGTCCAGTCTCAGAGTTCACGTGACCAGCGCAGGCAAGCAGAGGGGTCCCATCTGTCACTATCACATCTCTGCTCCCATGCCCTCCACCCAGCTCATGAATGGCTGTGGTCATCATACCTTACTGATTGCTGTGAGGACAGAGGAGTAGGACACCATCTGGAGAAAGAAGAAAGATAAAGTTCTGATAACCAGTGTCACAGCTACGAGGATCAAACACTGACACTTCAAATTTCTGCAGCTTCAACGCGCCTTCCTCAACCCACGAAAAGAGAGGCAGGAACACTAGACATTGTCCCCATCCCTGCTTCTATCAAAATCACCATCAAATGACATCATGAACATATATCCACTAAGATCAGGGTGGGCATTCAAAAGTGCCGTGTTTCATGTTCACATGCCACTCATTGTCCACTATATACAAGGTTAAAATAACTGCTAGTAAGCAGAAGAAAGGACAGGAATGAGGTTATGTTACCTTACTCCTACAACTTCTATAAGGAGTAGGAGGGGCTCTGTCAGCACAGAGCCTGACGTGGGTCTCGAACCCACAAACTGTGAGATCATGACCTGAGCCAAAGTCAGATGCTTAACTGACTGAGACACCCACGTGCCCCAAGAGTACTTTTATTCACAAGAACTGGAGATGAAGAAACATTTCCTGCAATGAACAAGTGATACCTGATGAAATAGATAGTGAATTTCATGATAATACACTCTTACTGATTCTCTAGGATTTACTCTCTAGGACCCCTCCAGGACACTTTCTCTAATTGACCTCGACCTCCTTCCTGTTTGCTCCAAGTAATCAATCCCCTTACACCCATCATTACACAGCAAGTGCCTGTTGCCCCCACTAAACTAGGCACTCCTTGAGGACAAGGGTGCTTTACTCAGTGACCACCATGAACTTGCTGATGCTGTTGGTAGAATGAGGAAGTAAATACACACCTTGAGATCAGCATTTCTCAAAGCAGCTTCCAAAGTTGCACTATCCAATAGGGAAGCAACTAGCCACAGGTGGCTGTTTAAATTTAAATCAAATTAAATTAAAAATTCAGTTCCTGGGGTGCCTGGGTGGCTCAGTCGGTTAAGCGGCCAACTTCGGCTTAGGTCATGATCTCATGGTTTGTGAGTTCAAGCCCCGCATCAGGCTCTGGGCTGACAGCTCGGAGCCTGGAGCCTGCTTCGATTCTCTGTCTCCCTCTCTCTCTGCCCTCTCCTACTCATGTTCTGTCTCTCAAAGATAAATAAATGTTAAAAAAATTTTTTTTAATTAAGTTCCTTAGTCAGACTAGCCATATTTCAAATGCCCAACAGCCACATGTGGCTAGTGGCTACTGTATTAAACAGCACAGACACAAAGCATTTCTGTTATTGTAGAAATATCTATTACATGATGTTCTTTGAAAGATTCCCCAAGATGTTAAGAAATCTTACACACACACACACACACACACACACACACACACACAGCTTCTGTGTGATATGAATTTAAGAAACCCTGGAATAAATTATAAAGAACCTTCTTTACTATAGGGTATCTCTGAATCATAATATGTTTATATACAATGAGAACCTCGAAGATAAATGGAAACAAAGTAAACAATACTTTCCAAACTTATCTAAGGGAAATTCTACTTGAATAGTGAGCTGAGAACAGAAATACTAGTGAATTTATATCTGTTTCTCTAGAACATAGTCTGGGCCCAGCACATAGTAGGTCCTTGGTAAGCTTTTATTACTTTGGATTGATGAATTCTAGGAACTAGCATTCTGAAGAAAATGTACTTTAAAATGAATCTCTATTAGTAAAACCTATCCATGGGATTGGAGATGTAGTTCAAAAGATGCAACTAATGTGTCCTGCATGAAATTAAAACCTACAGAAAGTCTTAAGTTGTTGTAGTTTTAAAAAATAAGTATTGCATGCTGATAAAATATAAATAATACTTTAGAAAGTAGTTACAAGTATATACTCAAAATTGGTGGCAAAATACACTGAAATAAAAAAGCAGATTACAATGATAGAAACTGTCAGGATAATCACCTGCTTCGTGGGTTGTCTTCCCAAGAGGAATAGAAATTTCCAGAGATTTAAGTGGAAAGTGAAGTCAGCCTCAATGACTTTAGTATGGTGAATTTTACATGCATGGCCATGCCTTCTGTGTATAATTTCTCCATCATGTGAACAGAGAGTGCTCTGTTCAGACACCTTTAACTAGTATTCTTAAATAAACAAGAGCAAAATACACAGAGGACTTAAATACACAATTAGCGTTGAGCACAACCCTCAGCAAGGTGTTCTGTGAAGCCATAGCTGGTGTCTGATGGGGATCAGCAAGCTGGGAGCCTGCCTGGCAGAACGACCGTAACGTTCCAGGCGCGTATTTGTTTATTTATAACTGACGTCCCCATAGCAAGAGCTTGGCAGAGAAATGAACCTTGTTGGATACCAACCTGAAGAGGGAGCTGGATGTTCCCACTGAAACTGACCCCAAACTCTCGGAAGAGAAACCCCCAATTCTCTATGTTCTGAGAGATGCGGGACATTCTAATGTATTTATGGTCTCCAAATTCAGAATTCGGTCCAGTAAATTTTAGCTAACAGTATCAAGAAAGAACTGCTACTCTTGAGACCTAAAAATACTTTCCACATGGCGAACTGTTTTTCACAGCAGGATTTAACCTACTCCAGCCCTACTCTATCAGTGTAGAAGCTCTAAGCTGCCACCAGACCCTGTGGCTGCAGGCCGTCTATGTGGCCCACTGCACACACCTGGCTAGCCCAGGATGACCCTGCGGCTGCTCTCTCTTCTCTTCTCTTCTTACATATTCAACACCCCAGCTACGCCTAAGTGCCCTCTCCATGCAGAGCACCGAACTGAAGAGCCTCTGGACTCGGACGGAAGAATCAATTACTAATTTTGCATAGCACTTCCCAGTACTGATTGTAGTGAAACTCCTACATGTACATTTATTTCTCTCTCACCGTTACTTTGGCCTTGTTCTCCCTCTTGCCTTCCCCATCAGTGTTTATACATCTGAGATTCTTCTGTTTTTAAGAGAACTTCCCATGACCACCCTCCCCCCACTTTCCACTTCACCGCCACCCTCTCTAACCTGCTCTCCACGGATGTGAGTTCTCCACACTCGCTGTCTCTACCTCCCCACCTTCCGTTCACAATTCCACCCACTCCACTCACTTTTGTCCTTCCTACTGCAGGAATCTCCTCATTGAGCTCATCAACAAACATGGATACGTCTCAGTTCTGATCTCACAGACCTCTCAGCAGCCCTCACCACCAGGAAACACTTCTTCACTCTTTGGTCCTCTCCTCCCTTGGCTTCTCTCGATACCATGATCTCTTGCTTCCCTTCCTTCCTCACTGATCTCTTCTTTTCAGACTCCTTTGAGGAATCTTTTTCCTAGCTGTGTTCCCTACCTGTGATTGGTTCCTCGGGGACGTGGCTTGGGTCACTCGTGTGCTTAGTCTCCACCCTCTCTAGGCACTGCCGTCAATGCCCACAGCCTCCGTTACCATCTAGAACTGACAACTCCGGCATCAACAACGCCAGTCTAGGCCTGTTCTAAGTTCTGGACACGTATGTTGAAGGGCCTTCTGAGTATCTCCTCTTTGTTGGCCCACACAGGCACCTTACTTAACAAAGCCAAATTCAGCGTCACCTCCACCCCACAGCAGTACCCTAACCTTAACACTGGTTCTACTCTTTTCCCACGAGTGTCTCCTTAAGATCCCATCAGCCATCGCGTCGTCCAAACCAGAAACTTAGACGCTAGCCATGATTTCTTCCTCTTTCTCATGCGCCTCATCCAGGTAATTACCAAATCCTCTCAATGCCACCTCCTAACAGTTGTTGAACTCATCTTTTTTTCTGCTGCCACTTCCCATGTTGATGCTAATATCATCTCTTACCTGAATTTACTGCCATAGGAGCAAATCAGGGGGTGGAAAACCAAGGCTTGCAAGGCAAACTGGACCCATCACTTTTTTGTGTAAAGGAAGTTTCATCAGAGCACAGGCATATCCATTTTCGAATATACCATCAATATCTGCTTTCAAACTATAATGACAGAATAATAGTGACAGAGACCATATGGCTTGCAAAGTGGGAAGTATTATTTGGTCCCTGGGCAAAAAAAAAAAAAAAAAAAAAAAAAAAAAAAAAGCTGGGGTGCCTGTCTGGCACAGTGGAAGAACAGACAACTCTTCATCTCAGGATCCTGAGTTCAAGCCCCATGCTGGGTGTAGATATCACTTTAAAAAACAGATACATAAAAAAGGGCTTCTGTCGTGAGTGGCACACGTAGGGCAGCTCCATTGCTCTTCGTGCGTAATTGACATCAAAAAAACACATACATATATAAACTTAAAAAATATATATATAGATATATAGATATACATATATATTACAACTCATACATATATATGCGCATACATATTCCAACTCACTATTCAAACTACAACCGTAGTGAAAAAAAATTTTTTATGACTGTGATCTTTCTAAAATTAATCCACAAATTCCCCAAATCCACAAAGTCAAAAAAATCCCCATCAAAATATAATAGGATTTTTATAAGAATTAACAAGTTGATTTTAAAATGTCTGGAAAAGGACAGGGCACCTGGGTGGCTCAGTTGATTGTGCGTCCAACTTTGGCTCCAGTCATGATCTCAAAGTTCAGTTTGAGCCCCGTGTCGGGCTCTGTGTCGAAAGGTCAGAGCCTGGAGCCCATTTTGGATTCTGTGTCTCCCTCTCTCTCTGCCTCTCCCGCCCTCACACTCCATTATCTCTCTCCTCCAAAAATAAACAAACATTTAAAAAAAATTTTTTTCTTTGTGTCTGGCGGCTCAGTTGGTTAGGCATCTGACTTCGGCTCAGGTCATGACCTCCTGGTTCATGAGTTTGAGTCCCATATTGGATGAGCTCGAGACCCACTTCAGGTGATCCCTGCCTCTCTCTCTCTTTCTCTCTCTCTGCCCCTTGTGAGATTCTCTCTCTGCCCTTCGGTCACTTGTGCCCTCTCTCTCTCAAATAAATAAATAAATAAATAAATAAATAAATAAATAAATATTAAAAAAAGAAAATGCCTACGGGCACCTGGGTGGCTCAGTCAGTTGAGCATCCAACTCTTGATTTCGGTTCAGGTCACAAGCTCATATTTCTTGAGTTTGAGCCCTGCGTTGGGCTCTTTCCTAGCAGTGCAGAGCCTACTTGGGATTCTCTCTCTCCATTTCTCTCCGTCCCTCCCTCACTTACACAAGGGTGCACGCATGCATGTGCTGTCTCTCTCTCTCAAAATAAATAAAATAAACATTAAAAAAAGAGAAAAGAAAATGCCTGAAAACAGGTGAGAAATTTTTGAAAAATAAAACTAAGAGAAGATCTGCCTAACCAGACATCAAACATATCATAAAGTCATAGTAATTAAAACAGTAAAGTACTAGGGCAAGAAAGGACAAATATATCAATGAAGTAAACTGGAATATCAAGAAATAGACCTTTGTCAAAAAATAAAAAAGAACTTTGTAAGAGAATTTAGTATGTGACAATAAATTGCCTATTCAATAAAGGCAGTTGTGGGGCACCTGGGTGGCTCAGTCCGTTGAGGGTCCAGCTTCAGGTCAGGTCATGATCTCATGGTTTGTGGGTTCAAGCCCCGTGTCGGGCTGTGTTGACAGCTAGCTCAGAGCCTGGAGCCTGCTTCAGATTCTGTATCTCCCTCTCTCTCTGACCCTCCACTGCTCACACTGTCTCTCTCTCTCTCAAAAATAAATTTTTAAAAAACATTGAAAAAAATTTTAAATAAAGGCAGTTGAGCCAACTGTCCCTCTATTAGGAAAAATAAATAAATTTGGATCTCTTCCTCACACAATAAATTCTAAATGGATTAAACAAAATAAATACAAAAAACAAGTGAAGTGTTGGCAGAAATTAGAGAAGAATATACTTTGATCCTTGGAGCAGGGAAGGAAGCCCTTAAGCAAGACAAAAGCCATACAGGAAAAAATGGTTAAATCTGACAACAATAAAAATATTAAAAATTTCTGCATGCTAAGAAAAAACAAAAAGTTAAAAAAAAAGTGATAGAAAAAACATAGATAAAGATTAAAAGATCAATTATATTAAGACACTTAAAAAGAAGTAAGAATTCTTCTTGTGCTGATGGAAATGTTCTACATTGATTGTACAACTCTGAATATACTAAAACCCAGTAAACTGTATACTTTAAATGGGTAAATTGTTGGGGTGCCTGATGGCTCAGTCCGCTGGGCATCCAACTTCAGCTCAGGTTGTGATCTCACAGTCTGTGGGTTCCAGCACCGCACTGGGCTCTGTGCTAACAGCTAAGAGCCTGGAGCCTGCTTCGAATTCTGTATCTCCCTCTCTCTCTGCCCCTCCCCCACTTGCACTCTCTCAAAAATGAATGAATGTTTAAAAAATTAAATTAAAAAATTAATGGGCAAATTGTATAGTATGTGATTTATATCTCAATAAAGCTTTCACCAAAAAAAAAAAAAAAAAAAAAAAAAAAAGGAAAACAGGCAAATGATATGCATAAGCAATTCCTAGAAGATATACAGAGACCCAATAAACATATGGGGAAAATGCTCAAAATCACAATTATGTAAATACAAATTATAATGTGAAGTAATTTTTGCTTTCTAGAAAAGAATTTTGAAAAATTCTATCCAGCATTGGACAGGTGCTGAGAAACACTGTCAAACACTATGGGGGGTGTAAACGGATTACCATCATTTTTGGAGGGCAATGTGCAAGATCTACTGCAATTTTTCTTTAATTGTTATTTATTTTGAGAGAGAGAGATAAAGCATGAGTGGGGGAGGGGCAGAGAGAAAGGCAGAGAGAGAGAGATTACCAAGCATGCTCTGCACCACTAGCATGGAGCCCAACACGGGGTGTGAACTCACAAACTGTGAGATCATGACCTAAGCCGAGGCCAGATGCTTAACTGACTGAGCCACCCAGGCGCCCCAGGATCTATATGGGAATTTTTCAAGCTAGCAATTCTATTTCCAGGTATCTATCCTAGGGAAAAATCCCAGAAGTGCAGACAGGTAAGAATGCTCGATGCAACATTGGTTATAACAGTAAACACTTAAAAACCTAAATTACAGTACACATGGAACATTATGCAGCAGTTAAAAAGAATAAAGTAGATGAATATGTGCTCACATGGAAAGCAGGCATAAGCCAAGAGGAAAAAGAAACAAGAACTACATGCCAACTGAGGGCTGCTGCTCAGCAATTTAAAAAGAATGAACTGCTGACACACACAACATAGATAAACCCCAAAACATTTATGTTAAACAAAAGAAGACAGAATATAGGGTATTGCTAGATGACTCCAGTTCTATGGAATCCAAATAAAGGCAAGATTAATCAGTGACAGAAAACATTCAGTGGTTGTAGGAGGTTGAGCTAGAAAGGGGCATAAGGCAACTTTCTGGGAGAAAAGAAATGTTCTGTATCTTATTTTGAATGTTAGTGACATGGGTACATTAAAATTGTTAAAACTTTAAGAAAAAATTAAAAAAAAAAAAGGTGGGGGGGGCGCCTGGGTGGCTCAGTTGGTTAAGCCTCTGACTTCGGCTCAGGTCAGATCTCACATTCGTGGGTTCGAGCCCCTCGTCAGGCTCTGTGCTGACGACTAGCTCAGAGCCTGGAGTCTGCTTCCAATTCTGTGTCTCTTTCTCTCTCTGCCCCTCCCCCTCTCATGCTCTGTCTCTTCTCTATCAAAAATAAATATAACATTAAGAAAAATTAAAAAAATAATAAAAAATAAAAATAAAATAAAATAAAATAGTTAAAACTCACTGAATTCATCTTAAGATCTGTGCATTTTGTTGCATGTTAAATATCTATTTTTTTAATGCTTTTTATTTATTTTTGAGAGACAGAGAGAGACAGCTGGAGCAGGGGAGGGTCAGAGAGAGAGGGAGATACATACATATAAATCCTTTCACACCATTCCTCCACTTAAAACTCTTTAAATAACTACTCATCACCCTAGGATAAAGGCCAAACTCCTTAGCATCACTCACAGGTCCTTTGTGACCGATCTCTCTCTCTCTCTCTCTCTCTCTCTCTCTCTCTCTCTCCCTCTCTCTCTCTCTCCCTCTCTCTCTCTCTCTCTCTCTCTCTCTCTCGTCTAAACCAGTCTCCTTCTTGAAGTGCTAGCCCAGCAGTTCTCAAAATATGATCCAGGGACCTCTGGAATCTGTGAGGGTTAAACTACTTTTTAGGGGCACCAGAGTGGCTCAGTTATCTTGATTTCGGGTCAGGTCATGATCTCACCATTGGTGAGATCGAGCCCCACATTGGGCTCTCAAAATAAATCAATAAACATTTCTAAAAAACTCTTCTTCAAATACTACTAAGATGTTATTTGCTTTTTCTACTCTCATTCTCTCACAACTGAATGTGGAATGTTCCAGAGGCTCCCTGACATGTAAATCATGTACTTAAATGGGTCAACAATTGTGTACCTCAGTAATGGGTATTTTCCACATGATGAACTCATGATATTATAAAATCATTCATGAGTAAAAGTGCAAGAGAAAAACCAATGGCTCTTCATGATAACACTACATAAGAAGTTCACTGAGGGGCACCTAGTTGGTTCAGTCTGTACAGCATGTGACTGTTGATCTCAGGGTCATGAGTTCAAGCTTCATGTTGGGTACAGAGCTTATTTTTTTTTAATGTCTTATTTATTTTTGATACAGAGAGAGACAGAGCATGTGAGGGGGAGGGGCAGAGAGAGAAGGAGACACAGAACCGGAAACAGGCTCCAGGCTCCGAGCTAGCTGTCAGCACAGAGCCTGACGTGGGGCTCGAACCCACAAATGTGAGATCTGACCTGAGCCGAAGTCGGAGGCTTAACCGACTGAGCCACCCAGGCGCCCCCAGAGCTTATTTTAAAAATAACTAATTTGGGGGCGCCTGGGTGGCTCAGTCAGTTAAGCATCTGGCTTTGGCTCAGGTCATGCAGGTCATGATCTCACAGTTCGTGGGTTCGAGCCCCGCGTCAGGCTCTGTGCTGACAG
>NC_043716.1:37129667-37140333 GCF_006229205.1 Suricata suricatta
ATCTGACCTGAGCCGAAGTCGGAGGCTTAACCGACTGAGCCACCCAGGCGCCCCCAGAGCTTATTTTAAAAATAACTAATTTGGGGGCGCCTGGGTGGCTCAGTCAGTTAAGCATCTGGCTTTGGCTCAGGTCATGCAGGTCATGATCTCACAGTTCGTGGGTTCGAGCCCCGCGTCAGGCTCTGTGCTGACAGCTAGCTCAGAGCATGGAGCCTGCTTCAGATTCTGTATCTCCCTCTCTCTCTGACCCTCCCCTGCTCACGCTGTGTCTCTCTCTCAAAAATAAAGAATTAAAAAAAATTTTAACTGTATTAAAAAAATAACTACTTTTTCAATCAAATGAAAATAATTTTATAGAATTCTATTAAAATAATATGTATAATCTTTTTTTTATAGTTTATTGTCAAGTTGGTTTCCATATAACACCCAGTGCTCTTCCCGACAAGTGTCCTCCTCCATGACTATCACCACCTTCCCCTTTAGCCCTCAGTTTGTTCTCAGCACTCAAGAGTCTCTCATGATTTTCCTCCCTCTCCTTTACTCTTTTCCCCCTCTTACCCTCCCCATGGTCCTCTGTTAAGTTTCTCCTATTAGACCTATGAGTGAAAACATATGGTATGTGTCCTTCTCTGCCTGACTTATTACACTTAGCATGACACCCTCGAGGTCCATCCACTTTCCTACAAATGGCCATATGTCATTCTTTCTCATTGCCATGTAGTACTCCATTGTATATATATACCACATCTTCTTGATCCACTCATCAGTTGACGGACGTTTAGGCTCCTTCCATGATTTGGCTATTGTTGAAAGTGCTGCTATGAACATTGGGGTACATTTGCTCCTATGCATCAGCACTCCTGTATCCCTTGGGTAAATCCCCAGCAGTGCTATTGCTGGGTCATAGAGGAGTTCTACTGATAATTTTTTAAAGAACCTCCACACTGTTTTCCAGAGCGGCTGCACCAGTTTACATTCCCACCAACAGTGTAGGAGGGTGCCCGTTTCTCCACATCCTCACCAGCATCTATAGTCTCTTGATTTGTTCTAAAAATAACTAATTTTTTTAAAAGTTCATTGATGTGGTTTCACATCACTTGCTGAATTTTAGTGTATCAATGAATATTCAGTTATCTGAAAAGCTTATTAATATATTCTCCCCTTTTCAAACTAAGTATCTAATGTGTGTGGCCAGATTTTCTTATACACTTCAACTGAAATAGCCTACTGCAACAACTGAATGCAGAAATAGATATGAGAATTCAGTTGCCTTCCCTTAAGCCGGACATTAAATAGATTTGCAAAAATGTAAAACAATACCACTTTCCTCACTAGTTTTTTTTGTTTTGGAAAATATGGCTTTCATTAAAATGTTATGTATATTAACACGTAACATAACAGGCTTTATTTAATAGACATCACTTTTTGTTACTTTTAAATAAGTTCATAAATATTTTTTAACTTACCTGGTTTTCATTTCTAAAATGGTAAATATGGATAGATATAATACAAACGAAAGCTTTTTGGGAGTCTCAATGGTTTTTAAGAGCATAAAAGGGTCCAGAGACCAAAACTACTGCTCTAGCCATACAAATTATTTTCAGTTCCTAAACAACATGTGAGTTTTGCCTTGCAGCCTTTGCATGTGCTTTTCTTTCTGCTTTGTGTATTCTCACCAATCTGCCTGGCTAACTCCTATTAACAATAAAGTCTTGGTTTAAACATCACTTTCTCCAGAAAGTCTTCCCTGATTGCTCAGACTGAATTAGCTGCCTCTCCCATGTACTCCCACAGTACTACCTTAATCTACATCATAAATCCATCCTGGGACTGCTTATTTACATGTCTGTTATTACCCATAACTTCCTTGTCTCTTGTGTGCTGGGATCAGGTCTTGTTCACAGCTATATCCCCAGGGCCTACACCACTACCTGATGCATACAGGCATTCATGAAATATTTATCGATAGAACAAGTTAACAGTACCATTCATCCCAACTAATGACGTATTATTATTTTCACAAGAAAATGGAGGCTCAGAGAAGTGACGTGTTCAAACAATTCACTGAAAGTGAGCTGAAATGGTACTCCAACACTTTTACCTTCAAATCCTCACTCTTTGGAATAGTTGGGACAGTTTACCTGGGAACTAATGGCATACTTCAGGTAGGACAGGATGAGAGGATTGGGGGAAGGTCCAATCATGGCCTGCTCCAGTAGTGCTTCTGCAAAGGGAAGAACAAAGCAAGACTGAGTGGTTATAACTTTTCTGGGTTTAGCCCTCCCATCCTTCCTTCCTACTTCACTTGAGACCTGCTAGGTTGAGAATGTCCCAGGTGGCTCCTTTGGGAAAGAATTTCTTCATGTTGATTGCCCACTGGTAGTCACTCCATCGCTCCTTCCAGGCTTGCAAAATGGCTTGCTTCAGATTCACCACCTTCATGATTTCACTCTGAGAAGGGGCCGGTGGCGATGGGCTTTGAGGTGGGAGAAACTGAGCTAAGAGAAGAGAAGAGATTGTGAGGGAAAGAACGGGGGAGGGCAGAACAGAATGAAATGGATACAGGAATATTTAAGGGAGGCAAAGGAACTAGAAGAAAAATGGAGAAAAGGATAAGGTAGGGATTCTATCAAGTTCCTCCCTCCTGAACCATTCCTTCCTTAAATTGGAGCACTAAAAGGGGGTCAAAGGGGCTTGGTACAAAGAGTAAAGAAGACAGCAAGGGGTTAAAGCCTATTCCGATTGTCTAATTACACCCTTAGCCCTGGCTAAGTCCCTTAGTCCCTACCACCCCAAATCCAGAGTGTCTTCCTCCATTTCCTCCAGTTTCCCCAACCTTGAAACTATAATTCCCTATTTCCCTTTCATCCACCACCTCCCCGATTTTAAGCCTACCGTAGAAGCTAGTTCTAGATCCTAGGAATCGCCATTTTGACACTTATCAGAGAGCTTAGCTTCTATTGGCTGGGAATAACAAACATGAGCCAATAGGAATACAGCAGGAGACAGGTCACGCCACTACGTCTTCTGGGAATTGTAGTTCCTTGGATTGCGCTAGCGAGGAAGCTAAGGGACTAAAACTAGTCTGCCCGCATTGTTTCTCTGCTTTAGGGAAAACATGTAGGAGCTGAAGCATCACAGAGACTCGGGGAGCCGAGGGGGAAGGGCTCTTGAAAGACCGCTAGCAAGCAGGCGTCGCCCCAAGACGTCACTGTCGACCAGGCGTTTAAATGATATTCTGACACCCTTTCCTTGCATACTAGTTAGTAGGCATAGCAGGGGCGTGGCATTCGTTAAGCAATACGTTTTTCTCTTTCCTGGCCGTGTGTGTGTGTGTGTGTGTGTGTGTGTGTGTGTGTGTGTGCGTGCGCGCGCGCGCCTACACCCCTGAGTCTACCAGAGTTCTTATTTCCACACCTGTATTCCAGAGGCGACATTAGGGCTTGATCAGTTGCACACACATCACATCACCACTTAATCCCCAAATTTGGCAGTCCTCCCAGAATCTCCTAGCCTTGCATACTGCTTGAATATGGGAAGAAGTAAGGAGGAAACCAAATTTAAGGTTATCAAAAATAAGTAAAGTCTAAGAAACTGTCACAGCCAAGAGGGCTTAAGGAGACACCAGGTATTAAATATAATATGGTATCCCGGATATTATCCTGGAATGGAAGAACATTAGGTGAAAACTAAGAAATCTGAATAAAGCATAGACATTAGTTACTAATAACGTATCAATGTTGATTGGTTCATTAGTTGTAAAAAAAAAAACATACTAATGTAATGTAAGAGGCTAATAAAAAAAAGAAATTGGGTATGGGGAATGTAGGGACCCTCTACTATCCTCAAATTTTTTCCTGTAAATCTAAACTATTCTTTTTCTTTTATTTCTTTTAAAAAATATAATCTCGCTTTTTCTACGGAACCATATTGTATATAATTATGTTCAGGTCTTGGAGCATTAGCCCTTCTTTTCCCACTCTAGTGAGAAGCTCAAGAGCAAACACTATCCACCTCTGGCTCCAATATGTGACCCTTCCTATATATAGTCCTTGTCCCTGCCCTGTCCTACGGCTAGATTGTCCCTAACATTTATAACTGAGGACAAGAGTAAGCATGAAGACCCCAACCTGTGTCCTGCTACCCCCTACTTTCAGTTCCCCCATCCCATACCCTAAGGAGCCTGATATTCCATCCATGAGGCCAAGTTCCATCCATATTCCCCAGCAACAATTCTTTGGTCACCCTTTCAGTGGCAAAGTCAGTCATCAGGGTAATGAATCTGGGACAGCAGCATGCTCAGGCTGTGGAAGCAAACTTGTGGCCCTTGGGGGAGAGAATAACAGGATCCTGGGTATCCGGAGCCTAATTACAATGGGAAGACAAGGATCCCTGTTCTGAGGGGTAGAGTGCAGCTGAAGGAGGGCCAGATCACATCTCTCTAAGGTTATAACTGCCTATGACCTTTCTCCCTCCCCCTACACCCAATCCCCTGCCTCCATTCTGGTCCCCTTTGTGCCTATCCAAGTGACACCACTGGGAAAACAGCAAAACAGTTGCCAAATATATGGGACTAAAGCTTCCAAAGCAGAAAGGAGGGAGAGCCCAGACACCTCACACTTAACCTCCAAACTGCCCCCAGCCACACACACACACACACACACACACACACACACACACACACACACACGCCACACTTGAGATGACCAGACCACAACCCCTGTTACTCTTCAGCCTCACATGTACCTGGCCTCCCTTCTTCTCCCAGGCCCCCACTCTACCTTTGCCTGCTCCCTCCTCTCACTCCTATCTGGTTACAGCAGCCCAGGATCCCCACCTTGGGCCATTCCTGGATCTTACAGCTCCCTTCCCATCCCCCATAGGCCAAATTGCCCCTCTTAGAGAGAAGTTGTCAACTTTGTGACTGAGTTAGTGGGTGTTGGGTACATTTGGGGACTATCTGGGCCCTGAGGATAGTGGTATTCTGAGCTTAAACCATCCTTCTCTGGCAGGAAGCCTGGCACATCTCTGGGGGATGGAGGGGTGCCTCCTTCCCACTTCACAGTGGCAGGGAGGCGGCTTTTGTAGTCAGGCCATCTGCCTTCCCTGTCCCCCCACTTCTCACCAGCAGCTCCTTTTCTAGGCTTGGCAGGGTTCCCCCAAGAACTGGACTCCTAAAGAACTAGGAGGACTCCCTTAGCTGTGGACATGGGCCATCTTCAATCTCTCTACTTTGACTGTCTTGCCTCTCTGGTCTGTAAATATCAGAGATAGCCTTTCCATTCGCCACCTCTTCCCTCCACAGCACAGTAGCTCTCTAGGACCCATGGGTTCCCTGGCTGGATCATCTCTCCCCAAGGATGAAAATCCTCCTGTGGGTAAGAGAAGAGATACTGGCATCCCCTTTGGATATAAAGGAAACTCTCCCTCCACAGAGCCCCTCTCAAAAACCTTTCTTTTGGGAGCATTTGGGGAGCTCAGTTAGTTAAGCGTCCAACTTCGGCTCAGGTCATGATCTCGCGGTTCATGGGTCCAAGCCCCACATTGGGCTCTGTGCTGACAGCTCAGAGCCTGAAGCCCACTTCAGATTCTGTCTCCCTCTCTCTCTGTCCCTCCCCTGCTTGCACTATGTCTCTCTCTGCCTCTCAAAAATGAATAAATATTTAAACACTTTTAAAACCTCTTTTTTAATGTTTATTTATTTTTGAGAATGCAAGTGGGGGTGGGATGGGGGTACAGGATCCCAAGCAGGCTCTGTGCTGAACGAGGAGCTTACTTAAGATTCTTTCTCGGGGTGCCTGGGTGGCTCAGTCGGTTAAGCCTCCGACTTCGGCTCAGGTCAGATCTCACATTCGTGGGTTCGAGCCCCGCGTCAGGCTCTGTGCTGACAGCTAGCTCAGAGCCTGGAGCCTGCTTCCGGTTCTGTGTCCTTCTCTCTCTGCCCCTTCTCCTCTCATGCTCTGTCTCTCTCTGTATCAAAAATAAATAAAACATTAAAAAAATTTTTTAAAAGATTCTCTCTCTCTCTCTCTCTCTCTCTCTCTTTCTCTCTTAAATAAAGAAAAAGACTGTGAAGAACAGGAGTGTGGGTACCCAAAAGGATTGGAACATACCTTATCTAGGCTAGAAAGAAGGATAAGGAAGAATCTAGATGCAGAAACATTGAAATAATTGGTAAACATACAAGGCACAGAAGGTTTCAGCTTCCCTTCTCTCCACAGGGAAACTGAGTCATTCCCCTCCCCAGCTGGAACATTTTCCTTTGGAAGCTTGCCTGAGTCCCCCCACTAAGGGTAGTTAATTGGCAGCAGGTGGATGGAGAAAGAAAGAGTTGTTCCCACACACACAAACACAGCTGGTTCCAAACCAGCTCCTTTCTCTGACCAGTCCCTACATCAAAATCCCCATTTTCTGTTTATTTAGGGGAGAGGAGAATGGGGAAGCAGCCTACCAGGGGGCCCTACCTCAGGGACAGGTCCTGGATCTCCCACCATTCCCTGTGTCTGTCTTCCCACCGCCCCAAAGACATTCAGAATGAGACCAGCCAGGACAATGGAAGGCAGCTTTTTTTTTTTTTTTTACTGTTTTTATTTATTTTACACTTGATCTTAGCCAAAAGGCCGAGAAGCAATGTTTTTATTTATTTTAGAGAGGGAGAGAGACAGCATGAGCAGGGGAGGGTCAGAGAGAGAGGGAGACACAGAATCTAAAGACAGGCTCCAGGCTCTGAGCTAGCTGTCAGCACAGAGCTGGATGCGGGGCTCAAACCCACAAACCATGAGATCATGACCTCAGCCGAAGCCTGACGCTTAACTGACTGAGCCATTCAGGCTCCCCTGGAAGGCAGCATTTGAGCTAATCCTTGGAGCAGTTTCCTCTCCCAACACCCTAGAAGATGCCTTCCCTTTCCACACGCCCAAGTCAGAGGAGAAGAGACATCCTGTGAACCCGAGGCCTGGACAGCAACAGGGAAAAGAGGCCAGCCTGCCATTTCCTTTGTACCACCTCTCCCTCCAGGCCCTGAGAACCACTCTATACTCCTGGCCTCCACACAGGCTTGTCCCCCCTCCTCTCATTGGAGGGGGAAGGCTGCAAGATGGGCCCAAAGTCTATGGTAAAAGACATTGTGCCCCCCTATCTCCCCTCCCTTCTCTCCTGGCAAAGGCCAGATGAGGGGACTATATGCAAGATTGACACCAAAAGCTGGAAAATTTAGGGGATCCAATATCTGGCACACACTAAATGCTTTTTAAAAAAATTTTTTTAATGTTTAATTTATTATTGAGACAGAAAGAAACAGAGCATGAGCGGGGGAAGGTCAGAGAGAGAGGGAGACACAGAATCTGAAGCAGGTTCCAGGCTCTGAGCTGTCAGCACAGAGCCCGATGCGGGGCTTGAACCCACGAACTGTGAGATCATGACCTGAGCCGAAGTCGGCCACTTAATCAACTGAGCCACCCAGGCACCCCAAAATGCTTTTTTATAGAGGCATGAGAAAAATGAATAAAAGTAGGAGAAACTCTGAAAAACAACCTGGAGAAGGTGTCAGTTTTTCTACTTCTTGCCTCAGCTAGGCATGGTCCCTAGGCAAGTTTCAGCCAGGTGTGAGTCCCTTCCCCTAGCTCTCTGTTTTGTGACTCATACCCAGGGCACCTGATGATTGGTAGGGGGGACATTAAGTTGCCATTTTACCCTTAGCAGGGCAATGATTGGTTAATTTCCCAGTCTCTCATCTCTGCCAGCCACTTCATCCCCAACTCCCATAAAATGTCCCCCCCTTTCTTTTCTCCATTTCCACTACCCTTTCTTGATTGAAAGCTCTAAGAGAAAGAAAAATATGGGCTTTAGGTTCTCTTTAGGTTCCTCTGCTGTCTTTCCAGAACTCCCCAATAAGTGGGGCTATGTTTGCAGAGTCAAGGGGTGTCTGCTGAACACTTCTTCACTTGCTGACATCACCCAGAGGCCAGGAGCTCAAGATGGGGAGGAGCGGGATTACTGTGGCCCAGGTCACAGGGGTAATTCCAGGGCAGTCTGGTAGAGGGCCTGTCCCGTTTCCCCAAACCCTTTGGGGCTTCTTGGCAGGGATGGAGGATGCTGTGTGGGGTCTTGACTTCTAGGCTTTTGGGGGAAGCTCTTCAGAAAAATAACTGGATCTCCCGGTTTCTAGGGGTGGGACCCTGAGAAATCTTGGGGTGCTTCCTAGCAACAGTCTGGGAGGGAAGGAAGGAGGAAAGGAGAGAGGGTGGGGCCCAGGCATAGCTGCTCTGATGAGAGCCCAGAGAACAGGCTGTTCCTGCTGCCTCCTTGGCAACCAAAATCTGAGAAGGAGGGGGCTGTCAGGCCTATCCCCTTGGAGGGTCTCTATCCCTCCTCACTTGTGCCCTACCTCCCTGCTCTCCCCAGGGATTCAGCTCTGAAACAGAGGTGGGGGGGTGGGAGGGAGGAGGCAGCCTGGGTGGGGGTTTCCTGGCAAGGAGACAACAGAGGCTGGGGCTGAAATGACTCTGAGAGGAGCTAGAAGCTTCAAGAAATGGGGGTAGGCAGGAAGAGCGGGGTGGAAAGAGGGGTGATGCAACACTAGGCAGGGGCTATAAGCCCAGACCTGGGCTGGATCCCAGCTTCTGGCGGGATGCCTGCTTTGGAGAGTGTGTGCCCTTCACTTTGCCCTTGCCCAGGTCTGTTACCAGCCCATACTGGGAGCTAAGGAAGTGAGGTAAGGAGAAGATGGGAATGGTAAACTCTTGTCTTGGAGTTCAAAGTCCCCCAGTCTGCCCCTGGGAGAGGGGGAGTGGGGAGAGGTGGATCAGGAAGCACTTCGTTTTCCATGGCTTTGGGTCTAGGATTTCAAAAAGTCTCCCTCTCTGGATATCTTTAGGGCCTTTCGTCAGAGATGTGGGGGAAGCCAGAATGTAAGGGAGACAAAACCATAGCACTCTTGTGTTCCCCCTGCAGACTCAGTCACCCTGTCCTAATCCAGATTAGCGCTAGACTTCACATTGCCTCCTGGTTCTGCCTGATGGATGCAGAGTATAATTGTACCTCATCTCATATAAATGTATCCCATGCATCAGGATTCTATCTTAGCTCCTTGGGCATCCCAATCCCCAGAGACTATCTCCATACAGGGTAGAGCATGAGCCCTAAGCACTACACAGCACAGCCTTGCTCCTTGTGCCTTGCTCCTCTGGGTTTCAGCCAAACATGATTACCGAGGACGTGGCACTGATTGGCAGACAGCCACCCTCAGTGCACCTCACACTGCACACTGCCCTGACTCTGCACGATGCAGCCTCCTGCCCCATGCTGCAGCTGTTGCATGTCCACTGCAAGCCCAGGCTGAACCCACAGGTTCACTTACTGCATGCTGCCTGCACCAGATAGCCTCGACTCCCCAGTGCAGCTGCCACTGCACACCATGGGCTCCCTTCACTCACTGCAGACCCCTCATTGTCACCCACTCCACATCCCACACTGCATCCCACGGGTTTCATCCCAGCTGCCCTTCTCGTTCCCATAATTCCAAGGGGTCCCAAGAGAGGCACCCTCCCCTCCCCCATGCATTGCAAACCCCATTATGCTCCCCCTTCCCTAAGAGAAGAGGCTCCAGCAGAGCTGAGGATGCAAGAGCCTGAGACTAACGTGAGCAAGGACATCCCAACTCAAGGCTGTTGGCCAGAACCCCACACTTAGCAAGTGATTCTGCCCAGTAAACCGGGCAATTGGTAGAGCAGCTCCACATCATACACACACACACACACACACACACACACACACACACACACACCCCTTCCCAAGAGCAGACTGTGGTGACACAGCCCCACCCTGGGAGCCAAGGGAAGGCTCTGGCCCCCGCTGGTAAAACTGGGCTAATGACAGTGGGGGAACCGGCGGGGCCAGGGGGGGTGCTGGGGTAATTAGGGTTCTGCCTGGCGCTGGGAGATCCCGAGATGAAAGGGGCTCTGGCGTCACCAAGATGGTTTTATGTCCATGAATGCAGGTGTGTGAGTGTGTGTACATGGGGGTGGGGCTGGCACGGTGGAGACCTCTCCTTTGGGGAAGGAGATTCATTTTTATGCAGCCTGCCCTCCTTAGATGGGTCCTTAGATGTGGATTTTGGTGGGGGCACACAGGGAAGGAAATATCACCTACCTCGGTGAAACTGAGAATGGAGGTGGTAGGGCAAGGCTTGCCCCCTCTCCTGCTCACCAAGGGAACCAGACTGTTGAGGAAATAGCTAGTGACGGAGAATAGAGAGCCTATATTGGAAGAGGATGACATTTGAAAGAGGAGGCAGTGGACCAGGTAATGTTAGAAATGAGGGGAAAAGAGGTAATGGGGAATGAACCTCCAAAAGATTAAAAACACGAGATGATTGAGGTAAAAAGGACCTGAGAGGTCACTTGCCCAACCCTCACATTTTAAGGTTGAGGAAGCTCTGTCCCCGAGAGCGGTGGTGATTTGCTCAAGGTCATACATTGAGTTACTGGCAAAGAAAGGCCCCAACTCAGAAACAAACTCTAAATCTCCTATAGGGGGGTGGTTAGACTTTCTCCCCGATTTATAAGATGCAAGCGGCCGATCTATACTCCCTTCTTCATCCCCATGGTGCAAACCCCAAAACCTCGTATTCTTCCAGCAAGCCAAGGCTATTTTTTAAAATATGTCA
>NC_043716.1:37140433-37155245 GCF_006229205.1 Suricata suricatta
CTGCCGGAGGAGCCGCGGGGCCGCCACACTCGCCCCCCGCCCCCCCCCCGCGCTCACTTGCACTCACACCCGGGCGCAGGAGGCGGGCGGCCCGGGCCCCACCGGCCCCCCATGGACGCCCCCGGCACGGGGCGCTGAGACCCCGCGTCGCTGCCCAGCCCTGTCCAGCGCGCCACGCCGAGGTAAGGGGGAGGGAGCGAGGGGGCATTAATATGCAAATGTCTCGCGATTGATTATGCAAAGCCGTGGGGCTCAAGGGCCAGCTCCCTGGCGGGCTGGGGGGCGCCCGGGGGTACCTGCTGCCAGCCTCTGCCTTCCCTGGCGCTCCGGTCACCCTGTCACATTCCGGGAGCTCGCAACTTACGCCCCGGGGAAGGGAGGTGTTGCTAGGAGGTCGGTGGGCCCCGGGGTTCGCCGGCAGAGATGGCGTCCAGGCCTCCCCCTCGAGGGCCCGCCCGGCCTCTGTCCGGGCCGTCTGCTGCGCACTCCGGGCCCGGCCCCACTGCCGGCCGCCGGAGCTCCCCCGCCCGCCGCGGTTTGTTTACGGTGCGCCGGAGGCCTGCCCCCCCTCCCCAGTGCCCCCCCCCCAGCGCCGAGGCCGAGGCCGAGCGGCCTTTGCAAAGACGCCTCCAGCTGCGGAGGGCAGTATGAAAGGTTGGGGGGGCTTGCACAGGCCCCGGGAGAGGGAAGTCCCCCCCCCATTACACCCGCCTCCCCAATTGAGCATGGCTCTCTTGTTGCAACACTCCTAATTGCAAAAAACGCGGCTTGGAACGGAGGGAGTGTGTGTAGGGGGGAGTGTATTTGAGGGTCCCTAGATGATCTAGAGAGTTGCAAGCTAGTGTGGTTAGGGAGGAGAGGGAGGAAGGGACCTGTGTGGTGTGCCCCCCCCCTTGTTTTCCTCCCCTTGCAACGTGTCTCTGGTGCCCCTTCTGTGCTTGGGGCCCTCCCTTGTCCGGCGTGAAAGGAAGGCCTGGGGCGGGAAGGGGGGGCAGGGATGATAGGGCCAATGAAGAGTGCCACCGTTTACAGGGGTGGAGGTCGCACAGAAGGAAAGCCTGTGGGATGGGAGTCTGCCCCTCAATGCGGGCTCTGGCTCCAGCAGGGGGGAGGGATGAAGGGGGATGTTGTCCACGATGAGGGAGGGGAAGCAAATGTGACATGCAGACACAGAGATATGCCCACACAGACAGCGACATGCATGCACACCCAGGGACACCCAGGCAGACTCAAGGACAGGAGCTGCTGGACACACCCACATGGGGACAAGGGAAGAGGCAGGCTGCTGCTGCACTGGGGAGCTGAAAGGGGTGGGACACACCCACGGGAGACGAAGAGCAGGGAGACCAACCCATGCACATACCCACGCACAGGGTCACACGGAGATGCTGTCACACACAGGGACAAGGAAGAGTCGCTGTCACCCACACAGAAAAAGTCACTATCACACGCATGCATGAACACAGAGCAATTGCACACAGGCGCACATTACAAAAGACCCTGTCACTCACAGGCACACACGTGCTAGCATGAGCCCAGTCACACAGACATCATTGCCTGCCGTGACAGTGGCTGTCACTCAGTCAAAAGCAAACGCAGTTACATTTCAACACATGTATACACAACTTAGCAACAAGTATTTTCCTGGACTCTTAACTGTGGATCTCTGAGGTTCTGTATACATCAAAACCTCTACTCCAAAGAAAATTAAATTTGTCTCTGTGAAAAGACTTTCCTGCATAACGGTGCAAGGCATGCATTCATAATAATATTCTGAGTCTCTATTGCTTGTCATCCCCTGCCCCCCACTAGATCATGAACTCCTTGAGATCTGGGAGAGTCACTCCAGGAGCTCTGGATCCCACCCAGAGCCTAGCACAGGAAGTGCTCTGTAAATACTCGTTAATTGATTGACTGAAATCTCCGGACACAGGTGTACTCATTTGCACATGGTCCCAAGGACTCAGGTGCAGATGGCGTCACAGGGCTCAGGTCCACACACAGTCATAGTTCTATGCCAACAGCTGCGTCTAGACAACCCCAGATGTGTACACTGTAGCTGTGCAGTCAGGCACACCCCTGGATGCACACATAGTTGTGTCGTAGATTTTTTTTCCCTCAAGCTTCCTCCTGTCTTCTTCCTCTAGGCTTAGCCTTTTTTTTTTCTTTTTTTGAGGGACAGAGAAACAAGAGCAAAGAGAGCAGGACAGGGGGGTTCCAGAGGGCCGAATCATGGGGCTGAAGCAATGTCCAGTGACTTCCAGCAGCTGAGATTATCCTTGCTGCTGTGGCGGGGCAGGGGGGGGGAGTTGGCAGTTGGGGAGAGCCAGCTCCTAGGGAGCTGTCCCTAATGCCACCTTAAAATCAAACGTGGGCTCTAGCAGCTCCTGCTGGGGTCATTTGTCTGGGCCTTTCCTGGGGCCATTGACTTGCCCCCTGGGCGGAGTTCCTGCCTCCCATCTTGAGTCTGGCCCCTTTTCCCACCTCTGCCCTCCCATCTAAACTTGGAAGCCTTCCTTAGGAGGCCGTATGCTGGTGAGTGTCTGGTTGAGTGATGTGTATTTTTGACTTGGAATTTCTCTCTAATGCTGTGTCTCTTTTGCTCTGTCTTGCTGTGTCTGATTCTCCCTCATCTTGTTTCTCTGACAGCCTGGAACTCTCCCCCTAGTCGCTTCCTGGGTCTACCCCTGTTCTTGTCTCGGTCACAGCCTCATTTTTTAGGGCTGGGAACTGGCAGTGATGAGCTTCATACTTTTGCAGTTGTTAATACTCAAACCCCGCCCCTTGCCCCGCCTGCCCTGCCTCTGGGGTCAATGGGAGGTTGGGTGGGGGGGCAGGGGGCTCTGCTGGCTGCTCAGGACATCCTCCTGCACTTCCTCAGTGCTGCAGCTGCAGCAGCAACTTTGGGGGCTGATAATGGGGAAAAGGGAAGGGGGGGTCAGCTGCAGCTCATGCTGACCTCTTAGACTGGCGGGCTCAGCCAAGGGTACACCAGCTCAGTGGAACCCTGGGTATGTGGGCTACAGCCAGCTATGAGGCCCCCCACCACACTGCGCCACAGGAAAATAGTTCCCCCTATGGGCAGTGGCAGGAGGTGGCAGGGCCCCACCAAGCAGGGTCAGTGACAGGACTCACAATGGCCTTTCTCCACACCCCTGGCAGCTGAAATCTACCTCAGAGATGCCCAACAGCTGTGCCCTCTGCCCAGCCTCAGAGCCTGGTTCAGAGGGTACAGCTGCCCAGACTATGTGGGGGGCTGAGTGAGGCCCGGCTCCATGAGTGCAGGCTCCAGCCCAGAGTGGGAATTTGAGCAGGGGACAGGGGGCTCAGGGCCCTGGGGGGGCACTAAGCATTTCTGGCGATGCTCCCCTGTAGCCTTGACCTATTTGGATGAGGAGGTACTGGTAGTGATTCTACTCTAGATAATCCAGAGGCTTCTATAGAAGGGGACATTGAGGCTCAGTCAAAGGGGAGACATAACTGGATCAAAGAACAAGATATTGTTCCTTTAGCAGGTAATGGCTAAGAGTAGGGTTTTTGTTTGTTTGGTTGGTTGGTTATTGGTTTTTTTTTCTTTTGGGGGAGCTGGAGTGCCTGGGATCAAATCCCAGCTCTGTCACTTGCTGGTTGTATAACCTTGGCCACTCAACTAAACCTTTCCCTTGCATTATCTGTAAATTGGGGATAATAATACCTACCTCATTCAGCTTTTTAAGGATTAGAGGAGTTAGAATATATAAAATGCTTTTAAAAGTGCCTGGTGGATAACAAGCACTGTATATGAAGAAGCCTGTAGGTCTGGTGTCCCCTGGATTTCTTGGAGAAGCCAGGAGGAGAATTGGTTCTCCCACAGGAATAGGATGGGGGTTGGGGGCGATAGGGGGTCCCTAATCTCCAGCCTCCTTACCCTTCATGTCATTTCTCTCTCCCCTACACGTTTTTGCAACCTGGAGCCCCTCTACCTCTTGCACATAGAGTACAGCACCTTACCTCTCTGCTGGGGACCCAGCCTCCCAGCTACTGCCTACCATCAGTCAATCATCAAGGACCTGGACCTGGTTGATAGATACCACATTCTGCGTCCCTGCACTGAGAGGGCATTAGCGTGAAGGGTGGTAGCACTGACTAAGGATCAGTGGGTGGGTGTGGCACCTTGAGGGCCAGGGTCCTTCCCCAGTTGCCTCTCTTCCTCTGTGAGTCTGGTGATAAGAGTCCCTCTCTCCCCCAGATCCCTCTTCTTCAGCCCCTCCCCCTTCAAGGTACAGCAAGGACAGTGGAAGGTTGCCCTGTGGTGGGCCACTGGAGAGTCTCTGGGCTGGGAGGCTAATCTCAACTCCAGTTCTCACGGTTGCAAAGGTGCTTGAGGGGTTTGTGCCTCCCGGGGAGGAGGCAGGCATGACTGTAGCAGAAAGAGCACTGGCTGGGAGCCATTCACCAGTTGCTGACTTTGGCCTGGGTTTTCCTCATCTGGAGACAATGATGCCTACCTCACTCTGAGTGAGGACAAATAACATAATGTGGCCTGACACCTGTGTTCAATCCGTGTTGCATGCAGGCTTCGTAAGCAAAGCCTGTGGATTCTCCTGTTCTTCTGGGACCTGGCACAGACGGATCCACGTGGCCCCTGGAGCCAGAGACAGTTCCCAGTCACTCAGAGAGGCATCTGCGGCTAGTGTGTGTGTGGCTTGGAGGGGAGATCTGGTTTTCAGTCGCACCTCTGAGTTGCCTGCCCTCCTTCCCAGCAGGCCAAGGTTGTGGTAACAAAGGGGACCTCCCTCCTGTATGCATTTGTATGAGGTGGTCCGGCCTGAAGGGTTAGAAGTTCTCTGCTAGAGGAGGAGAGTAAGGTGGAACTTATTGGTGCCCAGGAAATGCTATGGTTGCTCCTGTGCTTTGAGGATGAGCACTTCGTCTGGGGACAAGGGACTGGGGTTAAGGGTTAGGGCCAAAGGCACAGCCACACCCCCAGCAGTGGCGAAGAGCTGCAGGAGCCCACCTCCCCTTCCTCTTCTCTTCCTCTTGTAAGGAAGAGATGAGTTCTTGGCTCCCTGAGCCGGAGCTGCCTGTTTCATTTTCTCTTTTACCCAGGCGCGTAGGCGGGGGAAGGGGAAAGCGGACCCGAGGCTATTGGCTATTGGTGGCTATCGGCGTTTTTGTACACATCAGTGAGTGGGTGTGTTGTGCGCGCATCCATGTGTGCATGTTTTGTGCATGTGTGGGCTGGGGAGGGCTCTGAATATCTCCTGGAACTGGGCACCCGCAGCCCGTAGCTCTGCGCATGCGGGGTGAGTGTGTGTGTCTGCACGTGTCCGTGTGTGTGCCGGAGACTCAGCTGCATTCACTTGCTCGCGCGCGCTCTCTCTCGCTCTCTCCTGCTGTCTCTTTCGCGCGCGCACACACACGTACTCACACACAATTTTCTATCTCTCTTTTCCCATTCCCTCCCACCCCCTCTCCCCCCTTCTCTAGTGCTCGTGCACTCTGTCTCTCGCGCTCTCTCTCTCCCTTCCCCCCTCCCTCTTTCACTCTCCCTCCCTCTCCCCGCCCCCTCTCCCAGCCTCTGCCAGTTCTGCTTGGGTGGGGGCTAACTCTCCCGTCCCTGGGGTGCCTGGGAGAACATCCCTGCCTTTCTTTTCGCCTCCACCATTCTCTTCCCTCCTGGGCTGTGCTCTCCAGGGCTTGCAGACTTCTCCTTTCTATGGTCTCCTGGGAGGAAGGCAACGGGGAAGGGAGGACCCCGAGCTCTGTGCCCATGGTGCCATCTGCAGCGAGTGCCTTGGCCCCGTGACATTCATGCCTCCAGCATTCAGCTGCCCTAGCTCTCAGCTCCGATTACCCTACCCGGCTGGCTGCTGGGGGAGGGTGGGGAAAATGTGCCATGCCCAGCTTGGGGGTGCTCCTAACTCTGCCTTCTTGGCTACTTGGATGTCCCGCTTCCGTTCCTGAGGGGAACTGGGGCAGAGGCAAGAAGTTCTGTGGGTTGGCAGGGAAGGGGCTGAGCTTTTGAGAGTGGTTGTGGGCATGGGGGATGGAGCTGACCTCTAGACCTGGGCACCCACCTTGATGCCTGACTGGAGCTGGTCTGGGGTGGGAAGAGGGAAAGGAGAGCAGCAGGTGGTTAAGGTTACGGTGGGGGGGGGGATGTACATTTTTTGCAGTCTTTGATGTTAATACTGGGCATCTGGCCCAAGTCAAGGCTGCTGTTTATGTCTTTCTGTCTCTGATCTGCAGGGGGGAGTTTCCTGTTATATCCTTTGGGGGGAGAGGATCTTTTGTTTAACCACTCAGCCCCCTATGTCATATCCCCCACCCCCATCTCCCATTCTCTAGCCTCCAAGGCTCCTTGGTGGCTAGGAGATCACACTTAAGGGGCACTGCCCTTAAGCTCCAGAATCCCATCTGAGGGGGGCTCAGGGAGAACCCACCAAGGAGTTCTGCCTCACTCTCCTCCCCCCTCCCGCTTGCCAAGCTGGTGCCTGCTTCTGTGTATTCCTCTGCCATCATACCTGCCAAATAGGACCTTCCTTCCCGCCTTCACGCCCTTCTCTTTCCTGGCACTAGGATAACAGTGAGTTGGGTGGGGCAGTCCCACTCAGTCCATACCTGAGAATAGAACAGGGTGACCTGGGAAAGGAGAAAGAGGTCCTGGCCCTAAGAGGCACCAACCCCTCCACGTGGGGGCCTGTGTTGTGCTGCAGTCTTCACTCTCACCAGACTCCCAGGGGCTGTTGGTGTTTGTGGCTGCTTGTGGGAGCCCATGTTGGCACAGGCAGTAGTGTGCACGTAGATGCCTGTGTTTGCCTGTGCATGCCCCTGTGTATGTTTGGGCTACAGTGGCCACCGGGGCCCCTTAGCATCACCCTTCTTGGCGCCCATGGTGTGGAGTCAGGGCATCAATGCCAGGTTATTGAGGGAGGGGGGAAGTATCTCCCCCCACCCTAGCATCAGGCGAAGGGGAAGGGGAAAGGGAGGCGTGAACCTACCCACAGCACTATTAATAGCCCACATGCCAGGCCACCAAGAACCAGCTGTCACCGTGGAAACCATTTCTATTCCCCCCTCCCCCAGCCTCCATGGGGTGGGACTTAGGCGGGGCATGAAGCACCCCCCACCCATCTTTCTTTGTTACCTTTCTCTCTTTGTCTCCCCTCTCCTTAGTCTCTCCTCCCTACCTCACCCCTTCTGTCCCCCATCCCCCATCTCATCGCTGCCTTTCCTTTCATTGTCATGGGGCTCTACCTCCCCCCATCCCTGCCCATCTCTTTGTTCTTGCCCCTCCTCATCTTTCTCCCCCTCTTCTCCCCACCATCATCCCTTTTGCCCTTCTCTCCCTCCTCTTCTTTCTCCACTTTTCTCAGCCCCCTCTATACATGTGTGTCTTTTCCTCTGTGGTTGGCAAGGAGGAGGGCTGGGCTTTCTTTAGAATGTTAAGGACAAAGTCCAGGGGCCCCAGACAGATTGGGCCAAGCCAAGAGCAGACACTCAGAGGAGTAGCATGTGTAGAATCTGGGGCTAGATTTTGGGGGCAGAGAATCCCCCTGGGTCTGCAGGACTGTGGAGTGGGGCAGTCCAGCAGTGGGAACCTGGCGTGGTGCCCATGGATACTGCATTGACCTCTTGCCTCTGTCCCCCCATTGCAGAAGCACTTAAACTTAATGAAATGCTTCCCCTTCCATGGGCACCTTGCCAATACTGCCACCCAACAGCTCTTATCTGACAAAGGGAGTGGGTGACCAGCCCACCCGACAGGTGTGCCTTGCCTTCCGGCCATCCAGCCTAGTCTTAGAACCCCAGAGCTCCGCCCTCTCTCCTTCAGGCTGAGCCTCCACCTCTGCAGGGCATGTGCAAGGAAGGAGCTTGGGGAATCAAGCTGGACTCTAGGATGAGAGGACAGGGTGGGCATACTTGCTGCGCCCCTTCCTTCCCCGCTGCCCAAAGTGAACACAGGCGCATGTGGTATATGCCTCCCTGCATGCTGGGCCCTCTCCTTGCTCTGTGTTGCCTCAGAGGCCCAGGTATGTCCCTAGAGACCTGGGGTCCCCAGGGTTTCTCCAGCCTCTTGTTCGGTGGTACCACCCAAGGGTGCCCTAAGCATGAGGGCAGCACCTTGCTCCTCTGCCCATTGCCAGGGGTCATTGGAGCCTGGATGCACTCACAGGCACCAGGACACCATGCTGCTCAGCACAGAGATGGGGCTGAGGAGGAGCCTGCCCCTCCCCCCAGCAGGCACGTGCAAGCCCTTGGCAGTGCCCAGACACATTTGGAGTTAAGGCTGGGCTGGGGAGGGGAAGGGAAAATAAACATGGTGGCTTAGGTTGGCACTGCCCCAGGTGTGCCCTGTAGCAATTGGCAGTGGCAGGGTGCAGGAGGAGGGGGTCCTCCAGAGCTATGGCCCGGGGCAGGAGCTGCCTGTGCCATGTGGCTGCTGCTGGTGTCCCCTGCCTGGCCTGGCCCACAGCTGCTAATACCCATTCCCATACACCCTGGCCCTGCTCGCCTGCCCCAGGGCCTGCTCCCCAGGGCTGCCCCTCTCTCAGCATGCCCACTCCTGTGCCTGCCTCCTCCCATCCCTGGGGGCGCTTGGGCCTCCGGGCTGGCGAGTGGATTTTTCCAGCTTCTGTAAACAAGTGGTGGCAGCATGCCAGGTGGGCAGGAGACAGGCGGGGGCAGCACCGCAGCCAGGGTGTGCCAAGCACCGAGGCAGAGCCTGAGGGGGGAGACAGGGAGACACCAAGATCCAGAGAGAGACAGAGAGAGAGAGAGAGACATTCAGATGCAGAGAGCCGACCAAAGGAAGCCTCGCTGGGCACAGATAGAAGTGGAAACAGGCGATAGAAAATAGCCCTCTATTGTCCGGCCCAACCCCCACAACTTCCTTGGCCCCCTACCCCTCAGTGCCCTGGCTGAGGGCAGCAGGCCCCAGTGCCCAGTCCCTGGGCATCCCCACCCACTCCTTCTCCTCCCCGTACCTCCACCCCTTAGGGCTGGCTACGCCATTATAAATTTATAACAGGAATTTCTTCACAAGCCAAGAAAAACTTGACCTACTTTCTTGACGGCTCCCTGGGCTAAGGCTCCCCGCTCATTGCCCCCCCTCCCACCCCAGTCTCCTGTCCAGCCCCCAGTGCCCAGTCTATGGGGGTAGCAGAGGCATAATGGTCCTGCCATGTGCATCACGCTGGGGGCTTGCCCGGGTGCAGAGGCCCTGTCCTGTTGCCCTGCCCTGCCCAATGACCTGACTTATCTGTCTCGTCTCTACCCTGGCTCCTTATCAGCTCCTGGGGGTGGAGCAGGGGGCCCAAGGGTGAGGTCTCTGGTACAGCAGCCACGTGATGGAGGTTGTGTGTGGGGAACTGCACCCTTTGCCCCCCTCTCACATGCCCATACCTGCCTGTGTGTGCAGACTGTACACCTCAGATCTGTCGCCTGTGGTCAGAGGGGCAGTGTGGAGGGAATGTTGGGCCCAGGTTGACACTGCCCTGGGCTCCAGCTAGTGGACCGAGGCTAGCATTTGAGACAGGCTGTTAGGTTCTTATGCCTGAGCCACCTGCTTCCTAGCTGTGTGAACGTGAACGAGTGATCAGTGAGCCTGTCTCTTCATCTGTAAAGTTCTAATGCCCACCTCAGAGGGCACATATTAGCTATTCAGGTAACACATGTAGTTTCCTTTCCCCTTTCCCTCGCTGTCCTGGTGGGTAGTAGCACAGCTAAACCAGCTGGGAAGTCTGGTCTTCATACTGGGAAGTGTGACTCAGGACCTTGTACAGGAAGCTCTGGGGTCCTTGGGGAGCTGGGATTGAGGAGTCGTTATTTGGTCAGCAGCAGGCGGGAGGTCAGCTCCCCACAGTTTTCAGCGGTTTCTCTCCATTAATGCACTCGGGTGGGCATTCATAATCCCTGCTCCACCTCCAGGCACTTCCACCCTTCCTTCTCAAGTACCCCCTCCACAAGGGCTGAAAACTCATCTCGGGTCCCTTCTTGCCCTATAATACTAATAACTTTTAGAAAAACTCAGCTAGATGGGTGGTAACAATAGCTACATGCGTTCAATGGACACTTATCAAAGGCCAGGTGCTTGACTGAATGTCAGGATTGAGACACAGTCCATGATGACCTGATTCTTTTCCTCCATACCTTTCCAGATCTGGGGCTTAGGATGTGTATCTCCAGGCTTGCCTACTGCACCTGTTGGTCTGACAGGCTGTCCTGCTCCCCTCTATCTGTGCTTGCCCTCCATGCCTGCCACCATCTTGTGACGAGCCCCAAGAGCCCAAAATGTTGCCACCAAAGGAATCCTATCCACCTACTGCCTCCATGGCACTGCCTTATCCCCACCTCTCTCCTCTCTTTGCAGGGACTTCTGGACAAGACTCCAAAGCCACTCCCCCAGCCTGAGACCTCTCCTCACATCCAGCTTGCCCTCAGCCCTGCCACCTGCCACTCCCTGGCCCCTCTCACCGCCCGCCCCCCTTGGGGCGCAGGGCATGGTGTGAAAGGCCAAGTGTTGAAGGGGGCACCATGGGTGCTGTGCCCTAGGGCCTGGGTGGCAGGGGGTGGGCAGCCTGTGGGTGTGCCGGGGGGGCCATTGTGCCCACCCCAGTCTCTTGGCGTGCTGGAGGGCATCCTGGATGGAATTGAAGTGAATGGAACAGAAGCCAAGCAAGGTGGAGTGTGGGTCAGACCCAGAGGAGAACAGGTAATGGCTCCAGCCGCCCGGTTGTGTTAGTTCTTAGGCAGCACGCATGGTCCTCTCCTGGCTGGGCAAATGAGAGCTGAGCTTGGGCCTTTTAAGCACCTCTGGAGGAACAGGCATGGGACCAACAAGCCTGCTGCCTACCTATGCCCAGGAGATGAGGTCATGGCCACATGTGGCAGGGTGTTAGGCAGCTGGATTGAGAGATGTCCATTTTGGTTGGGGGAGGCAATGCGGAGCACAGTAATTACAGGCAGCAGTCACGTGGCCCTTCTCTTGACAGCACTGGGAAATCTCAGATCCCTTCCCAGTGGCCCTCAGCTGCCCTCACCTGAGCATGTGGAATCCATATAGCCTTGCCATTTTCCTCCTCTCCCCTCCAGACTAGCGTGTGGTCCCAAAGCCATGGTGCCTGGGACATGACATTTCAGGGCACATGCACCAGTAATGGTTGGTCACAGCCCATGCTTATATTTGGAATCTGTTGGGAGCCCCACAAGCTCTTCCTTGTTCATGGGCAACAGCGGGCCCTGCCATGGGCCTCCTCCCAGGAAGTGGAAGTACATGCCAACTCTGAAGGTTTTGCTCACATGTGGAGGAGGAACCAGCCCTCCATACACAACTAGGGATGAGTTACCTGTGATTTACGTTGCTCTTGAGGAGCCCAGAGGGTCTCTGCTTCTCCCATCAGCCCCAAGTGGCACAGAGCGCTGTCCCAGTTGGCATGACGCTGCAGGAGCTGGGTACAGCCTGTGCCTATGGCCAGGGAGAGGGTGGGGGTGGGGTGCTCTGGGGAGAAGTGTGGCTGTTGCCTTGGAGACCAGATCTTGAGCCAGGAGGCCAGAGGCTTGGCCAGGCAAAGCCTTGGGGCCCATGTCTGGGTCCCTCAAGTGATGGAGGAAGTGGATGAGGCTGGCAGTTGGGTAGGGCACCTCAGGTATCCCTCCTCAAAGCCCAGGATTGGGGGAGGGCTCTGAGAAAGAAGATACAGCCTGTTACTGCATAGTGCTCACTTGTAGCCTCTGTATCCCCCTGCCCAGACTTCTGTGAGTCTGAGAGAGGTTGCTGCTCCTAGTCAAAGGAAAGCAGGAATGCAGGTTCCTGGTCCCCCAAGGCTGCATCCCCTCCCCCCCTTGTTTCTGCGCCACCTTGTGGCTGTCCCTGGGACTGCACCCTGTAAATCGTAATTGCTGAATACCACCAGCTCAACTGGGGGCTAGGTGGCCTGGAGTTCTCCCACACCCATTCCTCCTGGAGGCTGGAGGGAGATCTGACTCTCCAGTGGTTGTAGAAATCAGACAAGGGTAATCCCCAGGGGGCCTGGAACACAGACTTGTCTGTGACTGTGACCCTAGCCAAGGTCACTGTGTCAGTGTGTTGAGAGCTGCATCAGGCTCCAGGGGGAGGAGCCCTGCAACATGCCACATGCAGGGTGGGTGTGAGAGGTTATACAATCCATGCACGTATGTAGAGGCTTATGTAACCTGTGTGTGCTGCGGTTATGTAACATGTATAAGTCGAGATTGGTAACATATATGTGCAGTGGCTGAGGGTTGGTAATACCTTGCATGGAGGGTGCAAGAGTCCTTGTCCTGACTCCGGTGCACAGTGTCACCAGGTACACATGGAGCTTCGGTTTGTTGCTTTGTTAAATGGAAGCCATGAACAGGGTGGCTCTGGAAGTCTCCTCTCATTCTAGGTTATAGGTTCTAGTTGCTAGGCACTATATGTGTTCAGTCACTCTGATTATTCACCATGTACATGACCTGGAGATCAAGCCACATGTTCATTAGGAGGAGGGGGTGGTATTATATGTCTGTCCAGAGGGTTGTGTAACACATTGCCATAAACTAGAGGTCCTAGAATGCATTCAAGAATGCGCTGAAAATTTCATAGATGTATAGATCCTGGTGCTTATTTACTATCCTTAGGTTTATACTGAGGGCTGCATAGTTCTTCAGATGCTCTGGTCTGTTACGTACATATGCGTGTGCCCTGAGAGTTATATAGCTTTAAGCATGTCCTGAAGATTCTTCCTGCATAATTTCCATGTACTGAAGGTTTAAATATGTGGATATCCTGTAGATTAAGGGTGTTTAAGGTTCATGTGTGCGTGTGTGTGTGTCTGTCTGTTGGGGCCCTGGAACGTGCCTGTGCTCCAGCCAAGCCCTTTATCTCTCACCCCAAAGCTTCTAGATAGCTGGACCTTTCTCAGTTTTGTCAGCTGACCTGGGGGTGGAAGTGGAATGGGGAGACAAGATGGAGGGAGTCGGGCCTGGGAGGCTATATAAACCCATTAGATATGCAGGGGGCTGCCCAAAGACTGCTCTGTGATTTTGCCCACTTTGCCCCCATCCAGTGCCAGGTCACCAGATGGAAAGCGAAAAAGAAAAAACGGCCAATGTTCCCTGAAAACCAGCATGTCAGGTGAGCCTGGCTGTGTGTGCCTTTCTTCCCTCCCCTCAACCCCATCAAACCAGGCCTGGGGCTCCTTGGGGGCCTGGGCATGGACCAGCAGCTCCTGTGTCCCTTGGGGAGAGTCTCCTAGAGGGCTTGGGACGGACTTGTCTGGAGGTGAGAGGGATGATAAGGGCATGCCCCAGCCTTTGAGGATGGATTAGGTCAAGAAGGACCTCTTGTCTTCTCTGATAACGCCCTTCCCTGAGCCCCACCCCACCCCTGCGCCCCTGAATTAGGATCTGGGGCTAATGGGCTGGGGGACTGTATTCCCCTGAGATGAGCTGTTGACATGTGCTTCTCCTCCTGAATCCCCTGCCCCTCAGATGCAGCAAGAGAAAATCCCTGAATGGGCAGTCGGAAGAACTGGGATTCTCCATATTCTTAGGGAAGGGGATGGACAAGGTGACCTCTGATGTGTCTCCAGGATCCTACCTGGACACAAAGAACCCTTCAAGGAGGCTGGGCTAGGGGATGGGCCAGGAAGGAGAGGTTGGGGGATGAAGAAAGTATAGGAGCCTCTCTGCTGGGGGCCCAAGCCATGCCTGCCTGCCTCCCTTCCTCCCTCTCAGGGTATATCCCTAGTTACCTGGACAAAGACGAGCAGTGTGTCGTGTGTGGGGACAAGGCAACCGGTTATCACTACCGCTGCATCACTTGTGAGGGCTGCAAGGTATGGACCAGCCAGCTCCTGCCCCTCCCCCACCACCTGAGCCCCCATCTCACCCGCCCAAAGACCCTCAGTGCCTGGCAAGGACAGTCCTATCGACACCTAACCTAAAGCCCACCTGTTGCACCACCATTTCTCCTCTGTCATTCATTTGTCCATTTACAATCTCTGCTCTGCCACTCATAGATAAGATGCTGAATTTCTCTGGGCCTCAGTTTCTTCATCTATACAATGGGGATAATCACACTACCTACCTCACAGAGCTGTTGGGAGAATTAAATGAGCTAATTCATACAGAGTATTTAAAGCAGTGCCAGGCACGTAAGAAGCACTAGTAGATCCCAGCTCTTGTCCATCCATTTGCTGGATCAGGTGTGAGGAAGGTCGTGTGTGCCCTGCCCTCAAGCTGCTCACAGCCTACCAGAGAGAGGCACACCGGAAACAAATACTGGTTTTCAAAATGTGCTTCTTGGACCACCTACTGGAATAGTTTAGTGCAGATCTCCAGGCCACATTCCAACCCTGCAAAGTCAGAACTTGTGTGGTGAGGCCTTTGTGGACTCTGCCTTGGAACAGGTTCCCAGTTACTCCCCCTGCACCTAGAAGAGTGAGAACCAGTGCCAGTGGGCACAGTGGGGCCCAGAGTTAGAGAGGATAACAGAGTCTCCCTGGACAGCTGGGACAAGGTCATAGACTTGGGGAGCTTTAATTAGATCTCACCTAGCTCATTTTCACCTGCAAGAGTTTTCAAGGATCCTCACCTCCTGAAAATGTAAGACCTTCCAAGAAACAAAAGCATTTAAAAATACAGGAAGGCTTCAAGTTCCTCTCTTTCTTAGTATCAACCAAGCCGAGACCACCAGGGGTTCAGTGTCCCATAGAAGTGTTCCTGGAAGCAATACAAGCAACTAACAGAGACCAAGGATCCTCACCCTTGAGGACAGTTGAGTCCCAGAGGAGCATCCCAGAAAGACAGAAATGCCTTGGCCCCA
>NC_043716.1:37155345-37189248 GCF_006229205.1 Suricata suricatta
AAGCTTATCTATGATGCATTCAAGATAAATGATACAATTTATTACTTGCCCATAAGCTACAACACAGCCTGCTTAATACCTTTCCTTAAATTCCACCTCTGTACTATAATATACTTGAGGTCCATGCAAAAAAGTAGCTACCTTTTATATAGGAAATGGATGATTAGGATTTTGGTTTTTTATTTTAATTTTTAAGTGCACTAGATGGTTTTATTTTATTTTTTTTAAGTGCACTAGATGATTTTAATACACCCCAGAATCTGAGAACTCAGATCTTGTGTCCCATACTTCAGGTCCAGTACTGGCTCTCCTGCCCATTTAACCCTACGACTTTGGGCAGATTACTTAATCTCTCCAAACTTCAGTTTCCTAGTCTCAAAATTGAGATAGTAACAGTTCCTACCTCATGGGGTGGACACAAGAATCAAATGTGATGATGCACACACGGAAAAGGCTTATGTGTGCCTCATAGTGAGTGTTCAGCACATGTTAGCTCTTCCTGATATTGTTGCCATCTTGATTCTTGAGGCTTTTCCTTTAGGGCAAAGACTAGATTCACTATGTAGAATTGAAGATTTTCTTTTAAACCTAGTAGCATCCATACACAATCCCTTTTCTTGATTTTTTTTAACCCCCCTATTTCGAGAATTCCACCTGCATGAGCAACAGGCAGCATGTATAAGGATGGGTGTGCGAGGTCAGTTTTATCTTCAGAGTTGTTTAGCAGGATGGAAAATAAGGCATCAGTTGGACTTCCAAAGCTGCTGCTATTCCTTCAGGTATCATAGCACCTGACACCATCCCAGGCTCGTGTCTATGAACCGGGTTCCTCGTCCTTCCCCCTTGCCACACCCCTCCCCATGTGCCCCTGCCCCTCAGCAGCCTGGGAGCCAAGGGCACATATTTCTAAAGTCCTTCGGCCAGGTGATCTTGGGCTTGCTGGCGTCAGGAAGATGCCAGGTTCCCTCACCAATCCCCCCCCGCCCCCCAATGAGCTGCATGGCTGGTTCATGAAAAGGCAATCATGATCATACATGCTCCATCTCCCTCCACCCCAGGGCTTCTTTCGCCGCACAATCCAGAAGAACCTCCATCCCACCTACTCCTGCAAATATGACAGCTGCTGTGTCATTGACAAGATCACTCGCAACCAGTGCCAGCTGTGTCGCTTCAAGAAGTGCATCGCCGTGGGCATGGCCATGGACTGTAAGGGGCTGGTGGGGGGTGTTGAGCCAGGCAGCCATGGGTAGGGGTGAGTTCAGATATGATTGCCAGGGTATCCTCAGCACCACAATGCAGAGTGACAATCCAGGTCAGGATGATGGGGAATGAATATTCAGGATCTTGGTCCCTGTTTCCCTCATCCCTGGGGAAAAGGAAACAGGGGATCCCTGAATGGGCACATGGGCCCCAGGGTCTACCCATCTTTCACCACTCCAGGGCCATAGAAAGAGTTGTGGGGTAGAAAGAAGTCCTGAGTACCTCCCCCTAGCACAGTGTTCCTGACTACCAGAGGAACACCCCACTCCTAGGTGAGAGTGGGCATCTTGCATTGGCTGGGGATTGGGTAACAGTCACCGTAACCCTTTAGACAAGAACGTGATAGTCAACGTGGTGTCAGTGATTTCCATGATCCAGGTTGTGCCACCCAACTGCTAGGTGGTATTTGGGAAGTCACTTAACCTTGCTGGCCCCCAGCTTCCAGACCTTTACATTGGGAAGAGTAGTTTCTGAGCAGGTTGCGGAGACTGCCATGCAGAGAGCATCATGATCGTGTCTCTCTGCCATTGACAGTGGTTCTAGATGACTCAAAGCGGGTGGCCAAGCGCAAGCTGATTGAGCAGAACCGGGAGCGGCGACGGAAGGAGGAGATGATCCGATCACTGCAGCAGCGACCAGAGCCCACTCCCGAAGAGTGGGACCTGATCCATGTTGCCACAGAAGCCCATCGCAGCACGAATGCCCAGGGCAGCCACTGGAAGCAGAGGCGGAAATTCCTGGTAAGGAGAGAGGGGGCATGGGGAGAGCAGCAGCCAAGTGGCCAGGAGGAAGAGCAAGCTCAGAGTCTTGCCTCCTTCAGGAAGCCTTCTTGGTTTAATCTGACCCAAAGCTAATGCTTTCTATGCCATGGCTATCCTGATTTATATGACTGTGTGTAGGTGTTGCTGATGTCACAGCCTTGCCTATTCAACCTGTTGGGAGCTTCCTCATTGAATTTCCGGAGAGCAGGGGCAACCTCTCCTCTTTTTCCTGCCCACAGTGACTGGGAGGAGAGGGTGAGGACACAGTTATGTAATAGTATTTGGGGGCACCTGATGGGTGCCTGGCAAAACTGAATGCTAAGTGAATGGGCAGCTTGGAAGGAGATGAAGAGTTGGTTGTATATGGTGAGTGAAGGCAGGAAACTGGTATCCGGTTCCTGATGGAGTGTGCCAGCGGGTGGAACAGTATAGCATTAAGAGCACAGCCTCTCAATACCAAGCGCATGTGTGTATCATGGTCAGGAGTCAGACTACCTGGGTTCAAATCCTGGTTCTGCTGCTTACTAGTCATGTGACCTTGGGCTTATTGCTTAGCTGCACTGTGCCTCAGTATCCTATTCTGTGAAATGGTGGTAAGTATAGCATCCTTATAAGGTTGTGGTGGGGATTCAGCAGGATCCATAAAACATGTAGCCTAGTGCCTAGCTGCGTATTAAATACGTTAAATATTCAATAAACTCGCTTCTATTATTATGAAATTACTTCTACTAATGTTATGATCATTGTTATTATTAGCTGCCTTGCAGCTCTGGCTCTGATCTATTCTCTGCCCCAAGGTGAAGGAGAAGCCTTAAGCCTGGGACAGGGCAGTCCCCTTGTACTGGCTGCCCCTCTTCCCCAAGCTGCCTTGGAGCTCCCCCTGGTGGGCAGGGAGGCTCAGTGAGAGGTTGAAAGGGGTCTGCAGCCCCAGCTGACCCCTGTCTCTTCTTTTATAAAGCCGGATGACATCGGCCAGTCACCCATCGTCTCCATGCCTGATGGAGACAAGGTGGACCTAGAGGCCTTCAGCGAGTTTACCAAGATCATCACCCCGGCCATCACCCGTGTGGTGGACTTTGCCAAAAAACTGCCCATGTTCTCCGAGGTGAGTGGCAGATGGGAAGAGGCCTGGTGCCACACTAGAGGGAAGCCTGGGGCTGCTCCCTTGGTCACCCAGGGTCAGCATATGTTCATCTAAGGTCCTCTGGACAGAGCAATCCCTATAAGTCGACACACATCTAACACACACACACACACACAGAACTAGCCAATGCCTAAGAAACCAAAGCACTCCAAGTGCCCCACCTCCCCAGCCCCTCCCTGTCCTTCTCCCTCAACATCTACATGGCCATCCCAGCTCCAGCAGCTTCAAATTTCTCATTTTAAAGAGCACTGAGTCTGGGCACAGGCTGCCCTACTAGCTGTGTGACCTTGGCCATGTTACCTAATTCTGTGTATCTAATTCTCATCTGCAGTGGGGATGGAGATAATGATGAGAGGGAATTCATTCATTGGCATAATTGTGAGGCTTAACGACATAGGGCATGTCTGTGGCCCAGAGCAAGGTTAGTTGTTCAGAGTACACCTTACTGGCTGAGGTCAGTGGTGGCCTCACAGCTCCCAAAGGATAACCACAAGAGACACTCATGGGGAAGGGTGTGCTGAGTCTTCCTGGGGCCTTGCCACTCTGCAGCTGCCTTGCGAAGACCAGATCATCCTCCTGAAGGGGTGCTGCATGGAGATCATGTCCCTGCGGGCGGCTGTCCGCTATGACCCCGAGAGCGATACCCTGACGCTGAGCGGGGAGATGGCCGTCAAGCGGGAGCAGCTCAAGAATGGCGGCCTGGGCGTAGTCTCTGACGCCATCTTTGAACTGGGCAAGTCACTCTCTGCCTTTAACCTGGATGATACGGAAGTGGCTCTGCTGCAGGCTGTGCTGCTAATGTCAACAGGTACCTGCCTACTGGCTGGGAGGGCTCAGAAGCTTCTGGGGCTTGGCGCTGTCCTCTTCCCTGAATCCTACACTCTTTCTCTATTCCTCAGCTTCTGTGTCCCCCAAGCCTACCTCCATCACTGGGCCCATTCTCTGTCCCCCTCTCCCTTGTTCTGTTACCCATCCTCCCTTGGTTCTGATGTCCAGGCACACCTCTTGCCTCCCTATGTCTCCTCTGCCCCTTATCCCATCTTCCCCTTGTTCTTTCTTTCTGCCCACCCGCTGTCCACTTTCTGTCACCCACATTTGCCTTTGTTCCCCACCCCCCATTTGCCTTTGTCCACCTATCCCCCATCCCTCTTTTGTCCCCTCTCCTTGCCCCGTATCCTCCCTCTGCGCCCTCACCAACTCTCCTCTTTGCCCCCTAGCCCTGCCCTGTCTCCAAGCCTCCCCTCTCTTCCTGCCTCTCAGTCCCCCTGTCTTCTTTCCTCACTACCTCTCCAAACCCCCAGACTCCTCCTCTACCCTGCTTTTGCTCTCATACATGCTGTAGTCTCTTTCCTTCCCTTTCCCCCCACCCTAGCTTCTCCATGTCTGTCTCCCTTCACCCACTCAGGCTCACGCCCACGCCCCTTCTTCCCTGCAGACCGCTCGGGCCTGCTGTGTGTGGACAAGATTGAGAAGAGTCAGGAGGCGTACCTGCTGGCGTTCGAGCACTACGTGAACCACCGCAAACACAACATTCCGCACTTCTGGCCCAAGCTGCTGATGAAGGTGACTGACCTCCGCATGATCGGGGCCTGCCACGCCAGCCGCTTCCTCCACATGAAAGTCGAGTGCCCCACCGAACTGTTCCCCCCACTCTTCCTCGAGGTCTTTGAGGATCAGGAAGTCTAAAGCCTCAGGCGGCCAGAGGGTGTGCGGAGCTGGTGGGGAGGAGCCTGGAGAGAAGGGGCAGAGCTGGGGGGCTGAGGGAGGCCCCCCACCCCTCTTCTCTCCTTCCTCTCATCCTCGGATAGATTCAGCTCCCACACACACACCCTACACTGCCCGTCCCTCCTCAGAACCTCCAGCCCTGGGACAGGGCAAACACATGAACTTGCTATGAAAAGGACAGTGTGGGAGGCTGGAGGACCGTGTCCTGCAGTTCCCAGGACCCCATCCTCTAAGGTAGGGGAAGGGAGGGACATCTAAGAGGGGACAAGCCATCTTGACCGTAGGGGACGGAGGAATGTGGGGTGGGGGAAGATGCCCTCAACTCAGCCCCTACACACACACAAGAGAGAGCCCCCCTGCACAGTTCCTCGACTGAGGTTCCCCCTCCAGGCTAAGGGCCTCTCTGCTTCCCCAGATGCCTGGGTGCAAAGAAAGGCTTGGCTTGGCTCCTCCCCCTGGAGGTTAAAAATTAGTCATTCTAACTGCACTTTGGAAACCAGGCAAGGGGAGAAGTAAAATGAAGAAAAACTAGACAGAGAGAAAAAGAAAAAAAGAGAATGAGCGATTGATAGAGAGAGAGAGATGATATTAAGTTATTAACCGAGGCTGGCCCCCTACCACCCCTAAGCACTTTGAGAGCTGCCCCTCCTCCCCCCAATCAGAGAGAACTGCCCCACATACCAGGTCCCCAAGGGCAGGGCTGCCGATCAGAGCTGTGAGTTAACACAACAGGGTCCTGGCCATCCCTCCTTGCCTTGCCCCTCCCCCTGTCCCCCTTCGGCAACCCCTGCCCAGTGCTCCCTCTGCTCTCTGCCACTTGTGCCCGCTGAGTTCCATCTACCTCTCATGCTGGATGCCAGCTGGCCCCTCACCAGCCTGCCCTGCTGCCCACACAGCTCCCCTTTCAAGTGCCCAGCCCCAGGGGCCTCTCCCTGCCCCCCCACTCCTTCCACACCTTGGCACCCACACAGGAAAAACTGTGGCTCAAGCTCCTGCCCTCCTCACACCTGCAGTATTAGCTACAATCCAGATGCTGCTGCACTGGGGGGCGTGGGGGTGTGCGTGAGCTTCTCCCAGAGCCTCACCCTCCTTAGGACCCTGTCCCCATCTGTCTTCTGGGCTCTCTCTAACCTCTGCCCTCTTCCTTCCCCACTCCCACTCAATGCACTAACCCAGACTCTGGGCGGGCAGGCACCAGAACAGGGGTGCCTAGATAAATGGCACTTAGTTGGGGCCCCAGGGGAGGGGGCAGTTGGTGCTCCTCCTTTTTTCTTTGAAGCTCTTTAGGCCAGCTGCCCCTCTGCCCCTGGGACCCCCTTCCCCTCTTCTTTTCTCTAATTCAGGGACTTTGGCTTGAGCCACCTCCCACCCTCCTGGTGAGGAGTGCTCTGTTGGTCTGCACTTGGGTGAGCTGCCCTCCTCCTCTTCCTTTTGGCTATCGCCCACTGCCCACTCCACAGGGGAGAGAGTGAGGGAGGAGGTAGCCCTCCCATAGGTGGGGGGAGGGAGGGTGGGGAGGGACAGAGCAGACCAGAGGGCCCTGGGCTCAGGGCTGCATGTCGGCAGGGATGGATGGGTGGACATAGATGCCCCCGGAAGCCATGGGGAATGGGGCAGGGGCATGGGGAGGGGTGCCAGGGCTTCCTGCGCTTTGCACTATTGGGGCAAAAATGTCTTAAGCAGTGGGGAACCTGCCACCCCACCCTGACCCTCAGCCTGCCACAGCCCCCTACATACACACACACACACACACACACACACACACACACACACACACGGGAAGGCAATGCTATGCTGTCCATCAGGGCATGCCCTTCCCCCACTGTCCAGGTGTTCTGACAGGGGTGGAGGGCCTGGAAGAGCATCCGCTGTCAACTGTGCATGTGCCTGCCCTGCCCCCCTTGGGCTCGTGGGCTGCCCCTGCTGTCTTTGTCTGTCTATATCCTCTCTCTCTCCTGGGGTACTGATTCCCATATTACTCCAGTCCCATGGGTAAGCCCTCTTGTACCCTCCTCTGGGGGTATACCACCCCTGGGGGCCCAGTGGAATTCCTGACCTGTCTGCTGTCTCCCCCCTCCCTCCATCCCCACCTCCAGCCCTCCATCCCCATTCTCAGCCATGAACATGGTAGAGAAAAGGCCTTAAAGAGGCTTGGCCTCTTACAGGCACTTGGGAATCCCCCCTCCCCTTCCCCATCATATGAGCTGTGATCTCCTACTCCTCCCCCCATCTCTGACCCCTCCCCCCTCACTCTAGGTGATGTGGGGTGTATGTGTGCGTTTCTCTGCGTGAATGTGTGAGCAAGTACACGTGGTGGGACAGGAGCCAGGGGACTCAGGAGCGCCACGCACCTGCTCTAGAGAGGCAGCTGTCCCAGTCCCTGCTTTGGAAGTGAGGGACAGGGCCCTCTCCTGGGGGCCATTGGTGCTAATGAGGGGGATGGCCTTGATGTGGGTGCTTAGCATGCCTCCCCCAGTATTGGCCCGGGGCACTAGGGCAGGCGGGGTGGGGCAGCAGGTGCAGTATTGGTGGGAGGAGGGACTGCTGGGAATGGGCCAGGCCAGGACAAGGGGGTGCCAGAGCCATGACCACTCCCCCGTGCCCTCCACCCGCCTCTCCATCTCAGTATCCACCCCCCCATCACTCAGAACACACATACCTCATCCAGCCTCCTCCCTGCTCAGCCTTGGGGAGGGTGGGGGTGGAGGAGCCCCTACTCCTTCCCCTGGTGGCGGGTCTACAGGGCTGGGAGAGGGCGGGGCGTGTGACACAGACACCGTCCATAAGGGGGACAGTAATTCCTTCCCAGGATCTCCTGGGTGAGGGAGGGGGCACTTCCCTGGAGGCGCTACTGAATGTATGAGAAGCTGGTGCTGGGGTGGGGGGAGGGGGGTTGTGGCCAGAAACAGGGAAGGAGGTAGGTCCCTTTCCCAGGGAGGGGAGGGGGACCGGTAGGGGTGACTTGGGGGGCTCCTACTCCTGCCCCATGTTGACAATCAGTATGTCTGTTACGTGCGATTTTTCACCCCGTTGTGTTTTGGGTCAGGATTTTAAAGAAAGATATTTTTATGGTAATTGTTGCTCGTCTATTTTACTATATATTTATGTAATAAATATATGATGAAAATAACCCCCTCGGGCGCCCCCCCTTAGACTTGTGTGCTGTTTCCCTGTATCCTCCCATCTGCTGGCAGAATAGTCACCCCACAAACTGACCAGATGGAGAGGTGTGCCCCAGCCTTGGCAATATTTCCACCCCCACCCCCAAAACGAGCACACACCACAGACGCCAGCTCAGCTGTGAACTATTGGATTTGAGACAGGAATAGAACAAGTCGGGGGGCTAGAGAATAAGCGGAGGCAGGGTGGGTGGGGAGAGAGTGATTTAAATAGGGGAGGACGGGAGGGTCAGTGATGGGGGAGGGAGGCAGTTATTTACAAGAAGGCTCGGGGGGCCAGAGGCTCATCTTGGAATATTTTATAACAATATAAATAAGATTCTGGTTTGCTTTTCCTTTTCGTCTCGTAAAGGAGAGAGAAGTGCAGAGTTCGATTCTGTACAAGGGGGCAGCGGCAGAAGGCCGGCCGGGCGGGTCACTGGGCGTCCACCCGGAAGGACAGCAGCTTCTCGGAATGCATGTTGTTCAGGGTCCGCAGGTCCGGCAGCTTGAGCAGCAGCTTGGTGAAGCGGGAAGTTTCCGAGGGCCGGTTCTTCAGCACCAGAGCCCGAAGAGCCCGCAGCAGCGTCTCCTGGAGCTGCTCCACAGAAGCGGAATTCTCCATGCCCGAGCGGTCTGTGGGGAAGACGACAGCAGTGAGGCAGATTCCCCGAGCTCCTCTGAGGAGGACCCGGAGGAGGTCTGCGAGGAGGTCTTCGAGGAGGAGAAGGAGGAGGAGAAGGTGGAGGAGAAGGTGGAGGACGCAGCAGCTGAAGCAGCCTCTCCCTGAAGCCCCTCGGAGGGCCCACGGGGAAGGAGGAGGAGGGGAGCGCAACTTCTTCTCCCAGGCCTCTGCCCCGAGAGCAGGAGGCAGCTGAGACCTGGGAGCACCACAGGCTCAGCAGGGCTGGTCACCTCCCATCCCACAAGGCCACTCTCCTTCCCTGAACAGGCCAAACATGTCCAGGCTCCCTTGCTTTTTGCTCTGTAGTTCCCTCTGCCTGGGATGCCCTTCCCCCTCTCTGCCTGGCAATACCTTACTTGTCCTTTGAGGCCCCACTCAAGTGTCACCTCCTTCCCCAGCTCCCCCAGGCAGAAATAGTTGTCTGTGCTTCCAAAGCCCTTGGTTCATGCTTCTACTGTGACACTTATCTCACTGTTTTATAATTAGTCGGGCATGAGTCTGTCTCCCCAGCTAGACTGTGTCTGAATCATGTCTGTATCCCCAGTGCCCAGTGCAGGGCCTGGCATAGAGTAGGTACTCCATAAAAGGTGTGTTGAATTGAACTGCGTCCGCCTCCTCCCCCTCCCCCCAAACCTGAGGTCAGGCTCAGGCATGAGCTTGACCTACCTGCAGAGACAAGCACCACCGCGGTGAAGAGGCCCAGCTCCTCCTCGGTAAGCGCCAGGGAGTTGAGCTTCTCACTGAAGTCAAACATGGCATTGAGCAGGTCCCCCATGCCCATGGCTCCGAGTTCCTGCAGGCTATAAGTGGTGCGGCTCAGGAACATCACTGTCTGGTCCTTCACGTTGAACAGCGATGCAAAGCGCACCATCAGCACCTAACGGAGAGGGGACAGGGACAGTCATCCTGGGTGGGGTGGGAGGAGCACTTACCTAAATGCCCCTCAAGTTTTCCAAAGGGTTTACTGGCACTACCTTAGACTTCTCAGGAAAGAGTGGCGGGGGGGGGGGGGTTCTGAATGGGCAGTGGGGGGGTGGGTTCTGAATGGGTGGGGGAGAAATGGAAGGATGGGGGACATCACCCTGGCTTTAGATCCCAGCAGGGCTGAATCGGAGTCTTGACTTTGTCACTAGCTGTGACCTTGGGCCAAAAGTTCACCAAAGTTAATTTGCTTGTGCTAGAACTGGGGTAGCACTGGGCCCTAAGGGGTTATTTTCAGGTGATGAGATGTGTTGAGACCCCAGCTGAGACTACAGAAGTCCCAGCCAACCCGAGGCAGGAGGGGGAGGGATTCTGCCCCCTCCTTCAGCGGTCAGAGTCTTCCAGGACAAAGATACTGGGGTTCCAAAGCCTTTCAGAGCCCCTCCCTATCCCAGATACCAAGTCTTTCTGCAGGATCCTTCCCAAGGTCAAGAGCAGAGAGCACAAAGGGTCACTCACCTCAAAGGTTCCCGCCTTAAGCAAGGTGACCTGGTCATGCTGAGAAAGATCACGAAAGCCGGGGATGTGCTTGGCAAACTCTACCACCTCTCGCACAGCAGGCGTGAAGCTCATGGAGAAATCCTCCCAGATCTCTTGCACGGTTCTCCCACTGCGTCCGTGGGGGTACATGTTCATGGGACATGCCTGGAAGAGGAAGGGATTTGGGGAGGGGAATATCAACCAGACTGGGTCAGGGGGGTTCCCCCAGCAGGGCTGGACCCCAGCTTCTGCCCAGGTTAGGGGCTGTGGCCCTGGACGATGGATCTTTTACGTAAAGGAGCAATCGGGTGCCAGGTGGAGATCAGGTATTTGCAGGCAGGGCCCTTACTGCAGGGCTGAGCGTCCTCCCCCAGGGGAAGAGGATATCCCCTCATTAGCCTCTGGGCACACCCAGCTGCCCTGTGCTAAATCCAGTCTCCCAGGCCCCCTGCCCACCTCACCCCCAGTGCCCTCACCAGCAGAACATTCTTGGAGTTGCCCTGCCGTGGACTATTGGCAGGTGCTTCGTCTTCTGGGGCTGGGTACACATGGGTGGGGCATAGACGGTGCCCGTTGCTGTTGGGCTGCTGGCAGCTGTGGTGGGTAGGGCCAGGGGGCCAGGCAGGAGGGTAGGAGGAGGAAGCCTGGCGTAAACCATTCAGAGCCTCATTATGACGCTGGGCAGCCATAACGTTGTTGTCATTGGGGACAGATGGGCAGCCCTGGCTTTCCCAGCAATGTGAAGTGGTGGCTGGAGGGCTGCCCGATGCACGGTTGGCATTGAAGTTGCCAGGTGAGGTGCCCAGCTTGTCATGGGCATAGGTAAAGATTTCTCGATGGGCCCGGGCCACCTGGGATATCACATCCTCCACTGTGGGCTCAGGACTTGGGGATCGGGGAGGCGTCAGCTGTTGTGGGAATTGGGAGAAGCCCACCAGGGGTGAGGGGGCCGGAGCGGGAGGTGGTGAGGGGCCCATGGGGCCTGGGGGCGGATGCTGGGTGGGTGAGGTCTCCAACGGGCACTGGCTGCTCAACTGGTTGTTGGCCAGGTTCATGGCGCTCTGCATCTCGGCAAGCATCCGCTGCTTCTCCCGCTTGGGGATGCGCCCAAAACGCACAGCTGTGACAGGATGAGAGCAGCGTCAGGAAGTTCTCCTACACACTCACACGCTTCTCTTCCTTCCTTCCTCTTGAAAGGGCAAGGCCCTGAAGGCTTGGGGTTCCACATCAAAACTAAAACCAAGGCCACGCCCCTTGAGGGGGTTTTCCAAGTAGGGACTGCCATAGCAGGTGACCCGAGGAACGAAGAGTAAAGAAGTGTGTTTATCCAAGAAGATGAAAGGTGGGCATCGCCTACACAAAGGAGACAGACCCACAATCTGATGTGTCTCCGTTGGGGCTGTTTTAAGGGAGGAATTAACTCAAACTCTGAGTGGAAGGAAATAGGGGGGGGGCATCGTGGGAACGCTCTGTGGGGCAACAGTGCTGCCTTACCATCTCGAGACATGCCCACGGAGAGACATTTCTTGAAGCGACACTGCTGGCAGCGGTTGCGATTGATGCGGACAATGGAGCAGTTTTCATTTTTCAGACACCTTTTGTACTGGATGTTCTGCTGGATGCTCCGACGGAAAAAGCCCTGGAAGGACAGGGGCAGCTGGTGAACATCTGCATCCAGGCCAGGCCTATGCGTCCAGGGGGATGAGGTCATACGTCTCTGCCCTTATCCCCAACCTGCCTCACCTTGCAGCCCTCACAGGCATGCACGCCATAGTGGAAGCCCGAGGCAACGTCCCCACACACTTTACAGAGTAGCACCATGCCATTCAGCTCTGTGGGAAGAGAGTAGCAGCAGGTGAGCAGGAGGCCGTCTGGCCAGAGATTCTAGGGGAAAAGCTGAGGAGCTCCTCCAGTATCCAGACTGGGCTGGACAGCAGTTGGTGCAACTCTAGGAGAAACCCCTGAAGGCCAGGGTAGGCCCTGGGAATAACTGTGTCATGTGAACACCAAGTCCCAACCTAGGCCTGGCCTCCTTCCCCCAAATCAGCTGGAAATGTACGCACTGGTGATGTTGCTGGTGCTCTTGCTGGGGGACACTCGGCTGCTATCTTCCAGGGCTACTTGTAGACCCCCTGGGGGGCTCCCATTATAGAAGGAGGAGGAGGATGATGATGAAGATGAAGAAGGGGAGCCATCATCACTCAAGCTGGGTGGAATGCTCCCAAAGGAGCGAGTTGGGTCCTGAGTGAGGGAGCCAGTGGGTGATGGCGGGAAGTAGGCAGGGCAGCCTTGAGTCAGGGACTGGAAGCTGCCATTTGAGCTGTCACTGTAGAGAGACTCAGGGCTGGTGCGGCTTGGGGAAGAGCCGCTGGAGCCAATGTAGGTGATGACACCACCTGGCAGGAGAACACAAAGGAAGGGGGTGTCAGCACCATGTATCTTTGGTCCCAGGGCACCACCCCTGCTCATCCCCCATCTACCTCCCACTGCTGCATGCTCAGAAGGTAACCGTGGAATCCTTAACCTTGGGAGTCCCAAGAAGAGCCGAAGCAAGCAGCTCCCCAACATAGATCAGATTCAACATGGCCAACCGACACCCCAAGACTCTTTGCAGGGTACATTCAACTTCTGCCTTAGGTGTGAGGTGCCTCCCTAGATGTGTGACCTCTGCAGGCATCTCATATATGTACCCCCCACCCCCACCCCCACCCCACTGCCCTGGAAGCCTTCCTTGGGAATACAGACTGCAGCTAGCTAATGACTTAATCATTAGTGGCAGACCTGAGGATGTGATGAGCAGCCGAGACCCCATTCAGAATGCCCAGTTTCACCCCCCGCCCTGCGCAAAAAAAAAACAGCTACCAATTTTACCACCACGACCATTCCAGGGATGAGACTATGTGGGACAGGCTAACCAACTGTGAGGAGAGTAAGGTCTTACAAAAGTAAGGCAGTCACATTCCCCCCAAACTGGAAGACATTTCTCCATAGGTACTGAAGGTACTGAACCTGCTCAGGCTGGTTCCCTTGGCCTCCAAGAGCAAGAGTCAGAGTGGACTCTCCCTCCAAGTCCAGGAAAGACTTAGCAATGCCCATTGCAGGTGGCAGACATGAAAACCAAATTGTCCATCCTAGGGCTTAGGAATTCCTCTTCTAGATCTCTCAGCCAGGTGATAATGATCTTGGCTCTCTGGCCATCCCAGGACTTCGGCCCTCTAGTTACACTGTCAACCAGGTGGTTGTGTTCCAGTGGTATTATCAGGAGAAAAGGTGACCTGCCTGCCACACCTTTGCCAAGTACCTAGCTTGGCCTAACACGGGTGGGGTGGGAAAGGGAGGATCCTAGGACACGTGTGAGCCGACACAAGCCATGTCCCCGTGTATCCAGAGGCACATGTCTTGCTCACCCACTGACACACACTGACTGGGCAGGGCAACCCTAAAATAGCTCAAGGTTGGTCAGGGTAAACCCGGCTCCCAATAAAATAGTTGCACAACAGGTCAGCTCCTACAGTTTCACGGCTGAGGTGGGGGGACGGGATATTGTTTGGTGGTAAATGAACTTGACCTAGTTCACCCATCCCGAAAAAGGGGGTAAGACTTTCATCCAAACATGATTCTAACCTGAAAGTGAGGGGCATGCTCAAAAGAATCTAGTTCTAGATCTAGATCTATCAGAACCAAGTTGATTCGTGACCTAGAGGAAGTTACCTCCGCTCTCTGGGTCTCAGTTTTCTTTTCTATCACACACACACACACACACACACACACACACGCATAAAAGACTTTCAGTTAGGCTTCTGGGATGTAGCTGTTCTGGGGAAGTCCTTGCTGACAAACCTGCTTGCTTGGTGGAGGCAGGCAGTTAAGACAGTGCTTGCAGGAGTAAGAGATGCTCCAGGAACAGAAAGAATTTGGAATGTGGCAGAACTGAGTCTAAAGACAGTAAAATGAAGTAGATGCAAACAGAATAAAGAGCAAAGGAACAAAAAGAAGGGTGGCTAAGTGTGAGGTACCATTGAGGAGTGTAAACACGAGGCCATGAGAGGTCAGGGATAGCTCCATCTTACTCTGCTTCAGTGAAGGGGAGAAGGTCCCCCCTCCCTCCCGCCCCAGGCAGGCGGACAGGAAAAAGAGGCAGGCGGGGGCGGTGAGTCAGCCCAGCTTCACCCAGATCTTGGCGGGGCGGGGCAGGAGCCGGGCCCTCAGCCGGCCTCACGTCCTCACTACACGTGTGCCTCCTGCACGTGGCTCCCCAACGAGGAACCCCGGAACTCGAGGACCCGCCCTCTTCGCTTCCCGTCAATCGGGAGCACCAGCCCCACCCCTGCCCCGCCCCTCCTGGCCCTCCGGGTCTTGGGCTGGGCCCCAAACGCTGGCCCGGCCGGGGCAACTGAGGGGAGGAGGGAAGGGGAACACGCGTTGCCCGGGCGACCGGGGGGGCGGAGCTCATTATGTAACCGGGCCGGGAGGCAACGACCAATGGGGTGGCGGCCACGGCTTCTGCTGAATGAAAACAAACGCAGCACGTGGGCCCGGCTCCGCAGCCATGTGAGCCCTCCGGGCCTCCCGGGCGCTGTGGGTGTCCTCCCTGGGGCCGAGCACCACTCCGCTGGCTCCTCAAGTGCCGCTCCCTACTGTCAATGAGGATTCCCCAGTGAGATCCGACCCATTCCCCCAGCCCCTTCTGCCCGGAGTCCCTATCGATCCACTGCTTTTCAGGTTCCCTTGAGCTTGCAGGAACTAGGGGAAGAGGAAGACAGGAAGGAGGGGGTCCTCTTTCCGAGAAGATCAGGCATGCCACAGCTGCAGGGGAGGGGGAGGGGGAGACAGGGGCGTTTAGGGCACTGCTCCAAAGCTCCCAGTCTCTCTAAACTGTGCGTCTTACCACACATACCCGCTCTCCATCTCTTCCTGCTCGGGATCCGAGTCCATGCGGCTAAAAGGAGGTTTGGGACTCTGAGAGGTGGTGGTGGGGCGCCTCCGGGCACATTCCCAGGACGAATAACTCGCTCTGGAAATCCCAGCCTATGGTCCCCATTATGCTAGCAAATCCCCAGACCGAGAGAGTCCCCAGCCCTTTAAAAAGTTCCTCTTGTTCTAAGGCATATACGGAAGTGAAGAGACAGTGCCAAAGGACGATGATCATAAAGGAATCTCAGTACCTGTGTTATTGTTGGAGTCCAGGGTCGTCATGTCTTCACCGGCTGACAGCGGTCATTCAAACTGGACCTTGACACAGACTGGAGGTTGCAACTGCTGCTTTCGTCCCCTGGACACTGACTGAGGGCGGGGAGTGAACCCCAGGGATCACAAGCAAGATCCGAGGCACCCTGCAGCAAGGTCTCGGGGTGGCCTGACTGCAGCCCTGCAGAAGGGTAGGACGCAGAGGCAACGGAGGTCTGCTTTGCATGGGAAGAGCAGAGTGTGGGGGAGGGGGAATCACCCTGCTGTAGTTCTTCTCGCTGGAAGGTAGCAAGGAGGGTCGGGTCTCTGCAGTGCACAGGGTGCCACTGCCTGACGGCTCCACAGCGCTGCAAGGTAGCGAATCCGGAGTTCCTGGTGCAAAAGTCTCAGAGGGAGAGAGGTTGCAGTCAGGAAGTAAGTAGATGATGGGGAGAAACGGGGCACCCAGGCGCAAAGAAGCGAGACGTGTGCCCTGCTACGTTCCCTCGGCAGCAATATTTCACTCTGCCAATCTCAGCCGCCTTTTGCCCCAGCCTTTTTCCCTGGGACAGAGGGCTCTGCGCAGGCGCCAGCAACCCAGGGTTCCCGGGCCGCACGCGGCACTGGAGCAGGTACCATGTGATCCCAGGGAGCGCCTCGTGCCCCAGTGACACACTTTTCCAGCAGCAGGCACGTTGAGCTCCGTGCGCCTGCGTAACGCCAAGCCTGTCGGGATTTGTAGTCCACTGGCAAAGTGGGCGGAATGCGTACCTTTCCCCCTTTCTGCTTTGCAAAAGCGGCTGCTGAGACCGGGGAGGAGCTTAGAGCCGGGTCGGGTGGGGTGCACTGAAGAGTCAGGGTGGCGTGTTTGGAAAGCCTGTATGGTAGAGGCATGTGAATTCCTGGGGACTGGCAATCTTGGCTGCCTCCCGGGAGATCAAAACTAACAGGCTCTTTCTGCAAACCTTGCAAACGTGAGGGCTTCACGTGATTGCTGGACTGACCTCGCCTTGAGGTTACTAGTGACACAGGGAGATATGACCAGTAGGGGAGGGAGCTATTCCCAAAGTCGAGAGCTTAAGATGAATTTCTGCTGCAGGGCCAAGTCCAAGGACCAAAAGGAAATGTGACCCCTTTTTCCTTTTCCTCTCCTTAGGGAGAAGAACATCCCTAAGGGAGGAGGAGTTGCCATGCGGGTGAGGTTGTCTCTAGGGATTCCCTGTCTTGTATGACACCATCTCACTCATTGGGGTGACTTTGAGGTGAGTCATTTCCTTTTGTCTGGGAAATAAAAAGGACCAGGGAAGGGAACTTTATGGCGAAAGTGCTTTGAGATCTTAAAGTAATGGGGCTGAGGAGAGGCAGGGGTCTGGGGGCAGAGTGACACCCCCACGCCCACCACCAGTGCTTGAGGGCAGCATGTAGATCCCACAGAAGGGAACTCAGGAGGGAATATGAAGATCACCTTAACCACCACCACCCCTTCCTCAATATCCTTTCCTCAGTAAGAGAAAAATGAACCTTAGAAGAAGTGGGTGACCCAAGGTCAGACATTCATTCCTAGTTCCTTCTGCCCTCCCAAACATCAGGGAGATGGGCAGACACACAGGAAAACACTGAACAGGGGTTAGAAATGGCCCCTTCAAAGCAGCAAAGTTGCCCCACTGGTGAAAACAGGTCTCTCTCCCGCTTGAGGACTTAGACTGTGAGGAGAGATGGGGACCCCTTTTCCAAGCAGCCAAGGGAATCTGAGCCACCTGCTTCTTCCTGCTAATTCCTCCTCAGTCCCAGCCCTTCCGAGGCAGGGCTGTACAGGAAGCCCTTCCCCACTTGTTCACAGACAGTTCCTGGAGCAGCACTGATGGACGCCTGGAAACATGACAGCAAAGAGGTAGAGAGAAGCAGGAGTGTGGGTGCCAAGGAAGGAGGAAGCGGGGCAGTGAGGAATTGAGTGAACTGAGAGGAACTGAAAGGGCCGTGAGGCTGACTGAGAGGTGACTGAGGAGCTGGCCTCATCACTGACCCTTTGACTCCTAGGAGATGTGTTCCCTAAAATGGGTTCCTTAGAATGGTCTGGGCTTTTGCTTTATTCCCGCACCCAGAAACGTGGGAGAGAGAAGACAGTGGCGCTTCTCTGACCTGCCCTGGCCTTCTGACCCAGAGCTGGGAAGCTGCAGTACAGCGTGGGAGAGACTGGGAGGGGCTAGAACATGGGGGGGGGGGAGGCTTTTCAGAAAAACTTGTTTCTGAACCCCTCCCCCCCTCCTGCTGGGCTCTGGAGGGAAAGCTGGGAGGTAAGCAGCCGGGGGAGCAGGACTGCATGCTCTCTGAGTCCTTTCTGACTCTTCATCAGAACCAGGGCCAGGGCTCAAGTATCTGCCAGGGCTGGATTCGAAATCAGGGCTCTGGGGGGGTGCCTGGGTGGCTCAGTTGGTTGAGCGTCTGACTTTGGCTCAGGTCATGATCTCACTGTTCGTGGGTTCAAGCCCCATGTCGGGCTCTGTGCTGACAGCTCAGAGCCTGGAGCCTGCTTCCAATTCTGTGTGTCCCTCTCTCTCTCTGCCCCTTCCCTGCTCATGATCTGTCTCTCTCTGTCTCTCGAAAATGAATAAATGTAAAAAAAAAGTTTTTTTTAATCAGGGCTCTGGGAATGACCTCTTAGCGCCCCACCAGCCCCAGCACCAACACCAGCACACTCCCAGTTGTCCTGGACCCTCCCTGAGGCCCACAGCTCTGTTCCTTGCTTGTGATCCCATCCCACCGCCCCCCTCCTCCCCGCCCCGTTCTACATGTTGGTCTTTTTCCCTGTAGGGAAAGGGCCAGGGGTCAAGACTCTCTCCCTGACGTTGCAGCCAGTGAGAGGGAAGAGGAAACGGAGGCAGGGAGAGCTGAAATTCAGTCAGTCTAACTCTTGGCAAGGAGCTGGGTTGTTTTGCAGTCTAAGTGAGGTATGAAGGCGGAGGCTGGGAGGGAGGAAGCAAAGGAGGGGGGTTAGCTCTGCTCCCTCCTTCCTCTGCAGCACTTCTTATGGGTCCCCCTTTTTCTTCCCTGACAAAAAGGTCATTTTGGGATATTCTTTCTATGACTGGAGTGAAGGATATAGTAGAATCAAGAGGCAAGACTCTTTCGTGGTTCCAGAAGCTTCTAACCTATCCCCCCTGTTCTTCTCTCTGCCAGCAGCTACTGGGAGAAAGATGGAGACCTATGCGGCCTAGAGGCACCAAAGGGAGGGAGAAAAAGCTGAGTTGTCTGGTTTTTGGAGACACGGACTAGAATCTAGCTTTGGCCTCTCTTTGACCTCAACCTTGACCTTAAGACAACAGGTGCATTTCAACACAGCCTCCCCTCCTGCTAGCCAGACATTCCAGCTCACTTCTACACACACACACACACACACACACACACACACACACTGTTCCACCTATAGCCAAATTCAGCCCAAGAAGACACTGGACTCTTAATAAACAGTGCTCAGACTAGAACTGCGTGGAATGGATGCATATTGCAGACCCGGCACAGCAAGGCACAGCCCAGCTCCATGTTGCACACACTTCTACTCAGATTCCTCAGAGTCTGGGATTCTGGGGACTGACCTCACCATTTGGGGGCAGGACTGGATCCTGTGTGTACGTGGAAGTGTTCCCAAATATGTTTTTAATTCTCCTGGATTTCTTTGGACTGGGGGTGAGGGGAGTGGACAGCACAGAGAAAAGCAGAGGAAGGAAAAGGGATCAAGAGCTCTAAACTCTGGTCAGAGTATTCATGTGATCATATGAGTGAGAGACCGCACGTGTGAGTGTGTAAGTGTGAATGGTGTGAGTGTGCATAGATGTATGTGTTTGATCCAGGATCTGTGCTCCTTGCCCAGTGTGTTGTTCTGGGTAACAGGGCAATGCCCGTACTAATCCTGGGTGGCCTAAATCTTGGGCTGACTGCTTGACTGACTGACTGAGGGTGGGTCCTTGCGGGAAACCAGGTCAGACTTCCTTAGGTGCTTTCCCTTCCCCCTCCTTTCTCACCAAGCAAACCGCTGCCCAGGGAAGTAACCTTCCTGCCTAGGTGATGCAAGCCTGGGTCAGAAGCCCTGGGGATGCCCCAGAATCAGGGAAGCAGCCATGTGCCTGGGAGAGACTCATGCCTTGCCCTCCTAGAATCTTTTCCTATTCTCTAAAGAGCCAGCTGGCTTTTCTTCATCCACCCAAAGCATTGATGTCTTGGGGAGAATTTCAAGAACATGCCACAGGCGGGCTGGTTTGTTCTTTGGGGGAACTGGAGAAAGAGAGGGTGAAGCATGGTCCACGGCTGGGTACCATGGATGTGTTTTGCCTCAGATTCTATCCTAACCGCACTACTCCTTTGTCCAAGGAGAGGGAATAATAAGCATGTATTAAGCACCAACTGTATGCCAGGCACTGTGCTAAGTGTTTTTTATATATCATCTCATTTCATATACATAATGACACAATGTTGCAGATCTCATTCTTATTTTATAGATAAGGAACCTGAAGCTTTGAGACATTTGTTAGCTTGCTTGGGAAGAGGCAGATGCTAGCTGATTTGCCTTAAAGCTGTATTTGGAGTGAAACACTGCAGATTGAGAAGATGTCACATCAGGAGCGCCTGGATGGCTCAGTCGATGGAACATCTGACTCTTGATTTTGGCTCACATCATGATGCCAGGGTCGTGGGATCGAGCACTGAGTGTGAAGCCTGCTTGAGATTCTGTCTCTCTCTCTCCCTCCCTCTGCCCCTCTCCCAATAGTGTGTGTGTGCACATGCATGCACTCTCTCTCTCTCTAAAATAAAAAAATAATCAAAGGTAAAAGAATATGTCACATCAAAAAATGGAGATTTTTGGAGAGGCTAAAATTCCCCCAACTCTCTCTTGGAACTAGATGTTGTGTCAATGTCACAATGAAGACAGGAGTGCTGGAAATCCAACTCAGGTCTGGGGATACAGCGGTCCCCACTAGCAAGACTGCCTTTCCTGGAGATAATGATCACTTCAACTGAAACACTGACATGTCTGAGCAGCAAGCGCATCCCGGTGTTTCCTAAGCAATGATGCTACTTGGCAGTGTGGGTGTCAACCAGGAGAGACACCTGAAGCTCCCCCGCCCTTGTCCCCGTAAGCACCTCACCTTCCCAGAGCCGCATTTCCTTTTCCCTTATACTCTCCCCTCTCACACATTCTCCTTATGCAGCTGCAAAGGTAGACAGGGGTCAGAATAGGGTGCAACAAACAGATAGCAAACACATTCCACACAGACCGCGATGGAGGCGAGTCACCAAAGCAGGCAGCTGAGCCCTCTTCTCCACTCGGACTTTGGGATCCACACCTGGTGACCAGCCAGGACCCTTTAAAGCACCGTAGTGCTTCCTTCAGGGGATGTATTAAGAATGGGTTGGTTCATGTAACTTCGTATGATGACAGATGGTATCAATGCTTAACGTGGTGAGCACTTTGTAATGTATATAAATGTTGAACCAGTATGTTGTAAAAATAGGAATAAAATAAAAATTTGTAATTAAAAAAATGAAAAAGAACAGATTGGTTCAATGAGAGTAGGGAAGGCCACTAAAGAATTTGTGTACAAAGCACTTAGGAAACAACATCTCACTTCTCCATTTACCTGCTTGGGCAAAGTGCACTCCTAAGTTCAGCCCTTCAAAAGCCATCCACCATCCTAGGTCGATGCTTCTGCAGTAGATGCTTTGGGGAACTGAAAGGAGGGTTCTCCTTTCAGAGCCCAGAATCCCACTCACATGACAGGATCCAGGAGGTGCGTGGGCTGTCCTTGGCAGTGGAAGACTAGGTCTCAGAGCACCCTCTTTCTGGCATGGGGGTCTTCCTCCTGGCCTGGGAGGTGGTGGCATCCAGCACATGGTGTGCCAAGGCCATCCTGTCCAACCTTTGCCATGTTGCTGCTGGAAACTACTGGTGGTTTTCTCTTCCAGGTCCAGGTCCCACAAAGGCCTGCTGTCTGTCCTTGAGCCTCTCTGTAGGGCAAAGATGCAGGGAAGTGTGTGGTGGGGGGGTCCTCTGTGCCTGCCTCTGTTCCCACCTCTTACCACAAGCTCTTGCTCAAACTCTCTCTTCATCCAATGTCTCCCCATTCCTTGGGCCACTGCAGATCTCCGTGTAGCTGCCCAGGAAGGCCAGAGGCTCATGACAGTCCTCGTGAGCAGGATGGACCTCGGAGAAGCCATGGCCTGGGCAGACGTTAGGGGCCATGTGTAGCTTCTGGGAGGCTTACATAAACACTGGCTGGGATGGGGAGGGAAAGAGGGGGGTGTAATGGGCTGCCCAGGAAAAAAGCAACCCCCATCCCTCCAGCTCAGCCTGCATGGAAAGAAGGAAAGCTCATTTTCCCTCCTCCCATCCTTTCCCTCTCTCCCCTGGTCTGCAGCTGTGAGTTGGGCCGGAAAGACTGCAGTATCTTGGGGGAGGGGTGCAGGAGAAGGAGAGAGAGAGGATGCGACTTTGCAAATTTGGGATCCCCCCCTTCTTCTAAGTTGGGGGGGTGAGGGGGGGAGAAGCAATTTGCCAAAGAGATTTTCAATGCCACAGGAAGGAGCTTTAGCTCATTAGAATGCGCAGTTTGCACCCTGAAAAAAAAAATCTGTGCTGGTTGCAAAAATGCAGACGTGTGTAGGGGCCCAGCGGAGATTAAAAAAAAAAAAAACCCGCTAGCTCTGCAATGCAGGATCTGCGAAGTTTTGGTGCGATGAGGAAATGTGGGTCGTGATCGCTTCATTTGCTTGTTCCTGGTAACCTACTGTCCGCCTGACTCCAGCACGGTCTCACATCCCAGGGAGAGGCGCTGCTGCTCAGAAACGGGGTCACGGGCAGGGGGCCGGAGCAGAGGGCGGAAGTGGGGGGTTGGGGTTAGTCCTCGGAGTAGGACTCTAAGGGGCTGGGAGGGCCAGGTGGATGGGAGGGGACACTTCCATGAAGGATGGAAGCTGAGCTTCTCTTTCACACTAGCGTTTGTTCTCCAGCTGGACCGGGGTTAGTGTGAAGTTCTTCCAGATCCCCCCACCCCCCACCCCACCCAGCCCTCAGTTCCTCCCTATCCCCAGTTGGCAAAGGGACTTTCCTTTTCCTGTCCCACAGACCACTGTTGCAGAAAGAACCCTGGCTTCGTGTCCCTGACCCCACAAATCCCTGAACTCTCTTTGTTCTGATCCTGGAATGGGCACTTGCTGCATCTCTGCGTGGCATCCTCCTTCCTAGAAAGAGGGGACCAGGCAGCCTGTTTGGGGAGCCCAGGCTGCAGGGAAACCAAGTCTTGGCACATCAACTCCAGGGGTAGGCTGGCCACTCGGTGCTCTTGGCTTGGGGAGGCCCCTTTGTTCACCTTGGGGCCTAGGGCTCTGGGCTGTATAAACGCCAAGGGGCTGCCTGGGAGGAGAATAGCCTGGAGAAACCTTGTTTCTTTCCTGGGTATTTCCTCCCCCAGTGGCTCAGGAGAGACAAAAGGAGGCAGAAGCAGGATAAAGAGCAGAGAGATAAGGAGAAGGGAGCCTAGTGCCCTTTTGCTCCTTCCCCATCTTCTCTCCTGTTTCTCTGGCCCGCGGATGGCAGGGCCGAGGGTGTTTGTGCCGGCCCAGGCTCACGCGGGCTGCCGGGTCACATGGCCTGGGCATGTGCAGCCTGCTCCATTTCTACCACAACAACTCGCTCATAAACAGCCCGGCTGCTGCGGCGGTGGTGGCGGAGACATGTGCGAGCGAGGGGGTGGGGCACGTGGCCCTGCCCGAGCCAAGGGAAGGCTCTCTCTTGCTCAGCACTGCCTCTCCCCTCCCAGCACTGCCTCTCCCCTCCCCACACTGGTGCTGCCTCGCCACAGGAAATTCCTAGTGCTCCTTTGCTCCTACTGCAAAACATGTTTTTGGGAAGTGACTTTCAACAAGGATGGAGTCGACAGACTATTTTAAACGACACAGAAGAGATCATCAGTCCGACACAGACTTCTTCTCGCCCTTGCCCTATCTTTCTTAGATCCCTATCCATGTTGGGGTTGAGGGCTGAGCAGAAGTCACGTGTTTCCAATTCTCACCTGTTTCTTCCTCTTAAACTATGTAATATTGGAAACCAAACAGGTCCCCATGGTGAGCATTGGGGCAACCACCCTAACGCAGTGATTCTCAGGATCTGCTGGTGGTCCAGGATTAGTAGTGGGGTCAGCGTCATTGGGGAACCCGTTAGAAATGCAAACTCTCAGGTCCCATCCCAGGCCAACTGAATCAGAAACTCTGGCAGTAGAGGCCAGCAATCTGGGTTGTCACCAGCCCTGCAGGTGATTCAGATGCATGCTCAGGTCTGAGAAGCACTGCTCTGAGCTCTTTGTTCCCTAGCAGTCAGTCCTGCAGGATCTAGCCCAGGATCTGGGGGAATGCCCACCTTCCCCTTTTGTGCTTCTTCATCTAAGTTTAGCCAGAGAACACAACCAGATTCAGTTTGACTCAGTATAAAAAGTGTTTATTGAGCGCCTACTGTATACGAGGATTCTAGAAATGAGAGCAGGCTAAGTAGTAGGAAAATGAGTGACTGAGATCTGATAAAGGGACGGGAAGGTACCAGGGAAGAACAAAGGAAGTGAAGGCTAGGGTGGTAATTATTATATCCTTTCTCCTCCTTACCTACTTTTCTCCCTGTCCTGAGGATCCTATTAGAACGGTTGATTTCGGTTTAAATTGTTTTGAGGCTGAAGGTAGAAATTGGTCCCTTGTCTATTTTTGCTGGCTCTGGGAACCCCTAGCTAGTTAGAGCCATAGGTCCTTGACTCCCCACACATAACTAAGAAAATATGAGCACCATGTATGGGTGTGTGCACGCATGTGTGCGCGCACACACACACACACACACACACACACACACACACTCCTGGGGATCTCAGAGACAGGGGTAGGGAGAGCCAAGAAAAGGAAAGAGGTCCCAGAGGGTTGGAAGTACCCCAGGCAAAATGAGTTTAACAGATAACAAGCAGGAAAAGTCTTTCAATGGGGGAGGTGGGGACAATTCTGGCTTACTCCAGCTTCCTGAGACCCAGAAACTGACCAGAGGAAGCAGAAGGTCTCTAAGGCAAATCACAAAGGCTCCTGAGAATGAAACCTGCGTCAAACCAGAGCGATATGGGGGAATGGGCATCAGATCAGAAGGGCTCCCTTTCACAGGCAAACAGAACAAAAGTGAGGCACGGCCCCTCTCCTCTGGTCTTTTCTCCTCCATCACACATTGCCCCTTAGGAGCAGAGCTCCCATTACTGTCTCAAGCATGACTCGTTGACTCCTGGCCTCTCCCTGATTCCTTTTTTGAGAAATACATTCTTTCCTCTGTTCTCATAGAGACCTTTCTCTCACTTGTCTCTGCAAGGGTTCCTTTCTGTGCCTGAAAGGCTTTGGGCTCAAGGAGCAGACAGCCCTGCAGGCTCAGCCGCAGTGACCTACATCAGCTCTCCCCTAGGCCCTGGGTGTGGGGGCTGAGGTTTCAAGATAGGAACTTGGGAATCTGGCACAGGTCTGCAGATGACGTCAGGGAGACTGGCTGCAAAAGTGGCACTGAGGGACCGCAAGGCGAGGGGTACTGCAGGACTGAGTTTCACTTTGTCATTTGTGGACAACAGCAGAAGACAATCAAAACCTCGAATACTAAAACATTTCCGAGCAGTGACCCCTTGGATGGGAGCCAGAGGTCTCTGACAGTCCTGGTCTCTATTCACTAGATTTGGAACTGGTTTCTGCCTGCTCCCCATTCTTGCTGAACCCACCCCCGTCTGCTGCAGCTGGCTGGAAAGATTACCTTGGCCTTGATGTGGACCAGTGAGTTCAGATTTTAACTGATTTCTTTCAGGATATGAAGGCTGAGTAGAGGTGGTCAGATATGCAGAAATCCACTCCCGAGCTTTACTATATAGAGACCCATGTACTTCCTGAGATCTGAGGTTCTGAGAAGGATCCAGAAGAAGCCCCACAACCAAATTACCATTTACAAACCCCTTACCTCAGGACCCTGGCAGTTGAACCTCTCCCTGCTATAGACTCCTGGCACAGGAAGGCAGGTTCTGAAATAGGTGTTTTGCCTCTCTCTCACTATAAACCACAGTATTTAGCATGTCCATCGCCTCCAGATTGTGGATGTTTTGCCCTGGCAAGGAAACGCTATTGTGTGTGTGTGTGTGTGTGTGTGTGTGTGTAGGGGGGGATTAGGTGGTGGTGACAGAGAATGATAGATGAGCCTTTTACTTAGCAGAGAGAGGGAGAGAGAGGGAGAGAGAGCGAGAGAGCGAGAGAGCGAGAGCGCGCTCATGAGGGAGAGAGCACGCAGGCAGGGCAGGACTGGATGGCTCTCCTCTCCAAAGGGCTTCCCCTCCGCCAAGCCCCACCCCCAAAGCCCAGGAAGTCCACAGCCGGGCACCCAGCCAGGGTGAGAGCATTCCTCAGGACTCTGACAAGCTGGGGGGTTGGGGGGAGTGGGGGGAGATGGTGGTGGTGCTCCCACCCGGAGGACAGCGAGAAGGGAAGGAAACACGTGGGGGAGGAAATGACCACAGAGAAGAGGGTGAGGGTAAGAGGTGGGAGCTAGTTCCCAGTGCCACAAGTCCCTTTTAGAGAGAGGGTTGAGGCAGGATTCCTTCCCAACGTCCATGCGAAGGGTTTGTAGCTTCAGAGCAGATGACCTCCAGGTCACCTCTCTGAGCAGGGCTGTCAATGACGTCTCAACGCTGTCCTCTGGAGGTTCTCTCTCTTCCTCCCTCGCTCCGGGGCTGTGGTTGAGCTCGGGAGCCCCCGAGTGGCGAAACTCTGGAACTGCAGCTGGGCAGGGGGAGGAGCCTAACGCGTCTCCCTCTGTCTCGCCACCGGGGCCCCTCCCTTTTCCTCCTCTAAACGCTGGACTCTGGAAATAGCACCTGGTAATGGGAGTGTTGACAGATGCTGAGTTATAGGAGAGCAAGTGTCCCTAGTCTTTAATGTTCTAGCTTAACTCGCTTTTCGGCTGTTTCCCTTGAAAATAGGTCCCCTAGGACACCTCCCATTCCCTTCCACACACTGCTCCTTAACATGCCCCTGGAGAGCCGGCTACTTGGCTATAATAAGGTCCCCCTCTTTGAGCCCCAGGACCCGTAGCTCTTGGACTACCATTCATGACCTCTATGACTTTGAGGGACAAATGGCCCTGTGATAATTCTGATTTTTTTAATGTTTTATTTAAAAAAATTTTTTAAATGTCATTTAAATGTTTTAAATGAGCTGTCAGCACAGAGCCTGACACTGGGCTCCAACTCACTGACTTCGAGATCATGACCTGAGCCAAAGTTGAATGCAACTGAGCCACCCAGGCGCCCCTATTTTTAATTTTTAAAAAATGTTTATTTTGAGAGATAGAGAACAAGTGGGGAGGGGCTGAGAGAGAGGGAGACAATCTCAAGCAGATTCTGCACTGACAGTGCATGAGGGGCTTGAGCCCATAAACGCTGGGATCATGACCTGAGACAAAATCAAGAGTTAGACACTTAACTGACTGAGTCACCCAGGCATCCAGATAATTCTGATTTTAAATTTGCCATTCCCTACCCTTCCTTCCTGAGCACTGCTGATAGATAACTCTTTCCCCTGGTCAGCTTCCAAGCACACGCCTTCTATCATTCCAATTCCCCTTGCAACCTCTCAACCTCACATCTCATGTGGGGAAAAGGAGTGGGAAGGCAGATGGACAGAGCTAGGTCAGAATCGTTTTCCAAAGAAAACCAGTTCCCTCTGTTTGGTTTCATTTTACCTATATTCCAACTTTTCCTGGTTAGTCCTCTTGTTCCATGGATCAAGACTTCCCACTGGACTAATTTTGCTGTCCTCCCCACCTTTCCCTCCAACATGATCCCCTGTGCTCTTCCTATTCGGGAAAATGTCCTTAATGCTGAGAAAAGAGACTCTGCTTTGGTAATAATTTATGTCAGCTCTCGAGGAATACTAGCTCACAGAGGAAGAACTGCTTCCAGTGTTGTTGGGGAAGGGGAGGTGGTGGAGGAGGCAAGAAGCAAAACATTCACTCTAGGAGAAGCCGTGTTCCCATTATCCAGCCTGTAATTAAAGAACTCTCGGTTCTTTTCTGGTATCTGAGGATCTCAGAGAGCTCTGCCAACAACAATGAAGAACTCTAAGGGAAATAGGAGTTGGAGTAGAGGTAACCAACTGTGCACTGAGGGACTAAAACTTCATCCAACTCCACCCCCAAAGCCGTTTTCTTTGATGATATCCCTGCTGCTCTTGAATTGCCTGTTTTATTTACTTTTATTTTTTAAGTTTATTTATTTAGAGAGAGAGAGAAAGGGCACATGAGCAGGGAAGAGAGAATCCCAAGCAGGCTCTGCACTGTCAGGAGGAGCCCTACCCTGGGGCTCAAACCCACAAACCACAAAATCATGACATGAGCTGAAGTCAAGAGCAGGAGGACCAACCGAGTGAGCCACCCAGGCACCCCACCTCATCTTTTAAATTGCATGATCCTTAATGTTATTGAGCAGCGAGCTATACGGCATGAAATCATTTTAAGAGATACAGCCACATTCCCCTCTTGCACTGCACACCTCAATCAACTTTTCCCTTTCTCCCCAGGTTGCTGCCCCACATTCACCCTGAAGGGGGCACTTTTGTTCAGTCATTGGTGCCAGAGAAAAGGGAGCCCCGGGAAGAAAACATAACAATTGGTCACGTGCTGGGGGGGATTTCGCAGGGGTTGCTGGGACAGGGAAGGGAGGTCCACGTGGAGTGGGCGGAGCACGCTGAAAATTTTGGCGGGGCTGGCAATAGGAGAAAAATACCCAAATTTGAGTTGTGATTTTATTAAAAAAAAAAAAAACGGCGGCGGAGAGGGTGTGTCCTGCCCTCAGAGAGGGCCCTGCAGAGGGGAGAAGGGAGCGGCACACTCGCGTCCTGCTCGCGGAGTCCTGGAACGCAGGGCAGGGTTTCTGCCAGAAAGAGCTTGAGCCATATCGAGCTTCGGAGCCGGAAACCTCCGTGGCTCGGTGCTGGTTCCCCATCCCCCAACCTTTCGGAGAAGGGAAAGGTGGCCTCTCTCCGGTGGTCTCATTTCAGAGCCATGTGGAGCTGGGCTAATGCCAGCCACGCAACATCAGTCTTTATTTACCTTTCCAAGAGCCTCAGGAAGCCGCCCAGATCAATCCTCTCTCTCCTTGGGGAGAAGCCAAAACAAGCCTCTTTTTACTACCTAGTTCTGCCCCACTGTTAGCAGGGAAATTCAACTTCATACAGTCTTTAAGCTGGAAGGGCTCTTAGTGATGATCTACTTCAATTTTCTTGGGGAAACCAAGACCCAAACAGGTAACAGGGCTTGCTACCTGCTCTTTCCACGCCATAGGCACTCCCTTCCAGGAATGTGGGTCATAGAAGTGGAATTCCGCCATCCTAAATCCTTAGAGTAGTGATAGTGTTTGGCTTTAACTCCAACCATACCCTTAGCCAGAGGGCAAAAGGGAATGGTCATTAGTTCATTATGGATAAAATAGGCAGAGGATTGTTTATGGGTCTCCTGGTTTTGCTAGGTGCTCTCACAGTAGGCAGCTCCACTTTTCTCCCTCTGGCCTTTACTCTTTGATACCAGGGCTCTTATGTGTTTTAGTTCAGGGATTACCACAGTTTAAAAATCTAATGATTTGGAAGCAAGAATTCTTAGAAGAGCTTCTTTTCCCAGGGTTAAGTTTTCTGGTGATTTATCTACCTCATCCTGTGACTTGAGATCAAGAATATCAGACCTCCAAATCCAAAAAGTCCAGCCTTTTGGCTTTGGAGGAGAAAAGCATGTTTACTTAGTTTGGAGTAGTGAAATATTAGACTTTGGAGCTGTAAAGTTTCCAGGGAAAAAAAATGTGGGGGACTTATGTAGAATTGCCGTATTCTGTTTTGCCAAGTAAGGACAGTAAAAAAACTACCACCAATTGCTATTTACTATCACTATTATTTCACAAAAGCAAGTATATTTTAACACACACAGAATAGGAAACATATAATCTCAGAATAAATAACAGTTCTAAGCCACCCTGCATTGATTTACATGGGTACTACATAGTAGGTTTTTCTGTTTGTTTGCTTTGTTTTCTCCATTTTGTTGTAGATTGGTTCCAGTTTGGTCTATTGGTCTCTAGACTGGTGGTAGCAAACTGCAGCCTGAGTGCCAAATCCAGCCCAATGTTTCTTTTTGTATTTGCTACAAGCTAAACAAAGCTAAGAATTTTTTAAATAAATTTTTAATGTTTTATTTATTTTGAGAAACAGAGTTAAGATTTAAAAAAATTTTTTTAAATGTTTTATTTATTTTTGAGAGAGAGAATGAGAGCAAGTGCCAGGGAGGGGCAGAGCGAGAGAGAGAGAGCTCTGAACCGTCAGCACGGAGCCTGACACGGGGCTTGAACCCATGAACCTAGGCACCTCTAAGTGTCCAACTCTTGATTTCGACTCAGGTCAGGATCTCACAGTTTTGTTTTGTTTTGTTTTGTTTTTAATGTTTTACTTATTTTTGATACAGAGAGAGACAGAGCATGAGAGGGGGAGGTGCAGAGAGAGAAGGAGACAGAACCGGAAGCAGGCTCCAGGCCCTGAGCTAGCTGTCAGCACAGAGCCTGACGCGGGGCTCGAACCCACAAACGTGAGATCTGACCTGAGCCGAAGTCGGAGGCTTAACCGACTGAGCCACCCTGGCACCCCAGGATCTCACAGTTTGTGAGTTTGAGCCCCGCGTTGGGCTCTGTGGTGACAACATGGAGCCTGCTTGGTATTGGTATTCTCTCCCCCCGCCTCAAAATAAGTAAACATTAAAAAAAAGAAAAACAGATTTGGAGGCACCTGGGTGCCTCCGTTCATTAAGAGTCTCACTTTGGATCAGATAGAGAGGCAGACAGAGAATCCCAAACAGGCACCATGCTGTCAGCGCAAAGTCCTAAGACATGGCGCTCGATCCTGGAAACTGTGAGATCATGACCTGAGCTGAAATCAAGAGTTGGATGCTCAATTAACTGAGCCACCCAGAGGCCTCCACCTGCCTTTCCCTCTGTATCTCCACAACCGTGGTACCTTAGATTAACATTTGTCATAAGCCACCCTTATTCACCCTTAAGTCTTTTGCAATACAATAGCAGAGTTGAATAGTGCAAGAGCCCCATGACTGCCAAAGCCTAAAATATTTACTGTCTGGCCCTTTAAGAATAGGAAGGCTAAGGGGTGCCTGGCTGGCTCAGTAGGTGGAACATGCCACTCTTGATCTCAGGTTCTGAGTTTGAGCCCTAGTTGGGTGCAGAGATTACTTTAAAAACAACAACAACAACAACAACAACAACAAAAATTGGTCAGCCAACTCTGGAAAGTTTTCAAACTTGAGGGGGTATCAGAATCACCTGGAAGGCTTGTTAAAACACGGACTGCTGAGTCTCATCCCAGCGTTTCTGATTCTTTAGGTCTAAAGTGAGAGGCCTGAGAATTTGCATTTCTAACAAGTTCCCAGTGATGCTGATGACACAGGACCACATACCACTAGTATCTTAGATTCACCACGTGTCATCTCACACTTTGGGTAACAGCCTTCACACTGGCCTCCTGCCTTTGGTGCAAAGATACAAATATTGAAATTAGCTTTCAAAAACAAATCTGGTCATTCCTTACTTTGCTGGAAATCCTTTGATGCTTCACTTTGGCTGGCAAATTATCCATTCCTTGGCTGGACCTCATAATTTGTTCTCAACCCACTTTACCTGCTTTATCCCCTATACTTCTCTGCTATCCAAGCTAAACTCCAGCCAATTCCTCTCATTTACTCCAATCTATCCTTTTATCCCATGCCTTTGTAATGTTCTCACTTCTGTCTGAAATGTCTTCCTATGGTCTCGACCTTTAAGACCTACCTCAGTTGCCACTTCCTTAACTCCTTCCAGATGGTGTGTCCTATCTTCTCTGTACTCTTAGACACATTTTTCCCTAGATTTCACTTTTACTATATTAATGTTATAATTGTCACTGTCAACCAAGCTAAAGGTCAAGGGAAGATGCTTTCTCTTAATATAACAATATTGCTCATTTATTCATTCAATGAATGTGCCTACTTTGTGCCAGGTATGGTTCTAGGTGCTAATGGTACAGCAGTGAAAAAACATGAAGCTTATATTCTAGTGGGAGAAGATACAAACAAGGTAATTACATGTTTGAAGGTATTAAGGAAGGAGAAAAATAAAGCAGAAAAGCAAGGGAGGGAGTTTGGAGGGGTGTGTGAGTTCACATAGGGTGGTGACCAGATAAGGTCTGATGAAGAGATGATATTCAGTTAAGAACTGAAGGAAGTGATAGGAGGGCATGTGGATCTTGGGAAGAAGAGTGATCTGAGTGGAGGGAATAACAAGGCAAAGGATGTGAGAAGGCAAATACCAGGTGTGTCTGAAGGACAGCAAAGAGTGGAGTGTGGCAGGAGAGTGAATAAGGGAGAGAAGAGTAGGAATTGAAGTCAGAGCAGTACCAGAGGGCCACATCTTGTAGGCCATAATGATTTTGGTTTTTCCTCCAAGTAAGATGGGAAGCCAGGAGAGGATTTTTAGCAGAGAAAAAACACGATCTCACTCATGTCTTATCAGAATCACTATGGCTGCCATCTTGAGAACAGACTTAAGGCAAAGGTTGAAACTGAAGGACTAATTACAAGGTTACAGCAATAGAAAGGTATGATATGACTATAACTAAGACAAAGGTGGAAGTTGTGGTATGTGAAGGTGTGGGATCATGGATATATATTTTGAAGGGCAGTGGAATTAGAGATTGAGTGGATATAGGTGAGAGAGAAAGAGAGGAAGGCTGTAGAAGTAGGATTTGGATGAGGGAAATTCAGGAGTGAGATTTTAGATATAAGTCTGAAATGCTGGTTAGACATCTAAGTGGATATGTCTCCTAGACAATTGGATATATGATTAAGGGATGAGTCTGGGAAGAAGATAATAAATTTGGGAGTTGTCAGTGTAGAGATGGAATTGGAAGTCTTGACACTGAAAAAGAACACCATATTCCAGGTGCCTGCCACCACACCCCCCTTTATTGGTATCCCTAACCCCAATACTTCCTTTGCAGATCTTAGGCCATACAGTCTGGTGGAAGAGGGCTGGGACTCTCTCGACATCTTAGCACATGCACACCCACTTGTGTAAAACTTCCAGTGCTTCACGCTTGGGCCCACAAGGCCGAGACATAGTTTTAATTAGAGGTTTTCACATGAGGCCAAAGAATGTTAGTCATCTCCATCTTCATATGGATTGAAAAAAAATACACCTCAACAGAAAAACAATCAATTAAAACTATTTAAAAGTTTTCCCACAAGGAACTGAGGACTTGCTGGTTAAAGTTACATGGAAATTGAGACACGCGCGTGCACACACACACACACACACACACACACACAGAACATTGAGAGATAGGAAGTGCTCCACATAAGAGAGAATCCTAAAGTATTCCTATTCCCAGTAAAGACAGAAATCCTTGGGGCGCTTGGCTGGCTCAGGAGGAAGAGCAAGAGACTCTTGATCTTGGGATAGTGAGTTCAATCCCCACACTGGGTGTGGAAACTACTAAAATAAATAAATAAACAAACAAACTTAAAAGTGATAAAAATTCCTTCTGAGATTTTTGCATCGACTCTTCAGGAACCTCCAGCAGATGCTAGAAGTGACTTAAGAAGGCTGGAGAGACGGCCGTTGAGAAAGAACTGTCGGTAGTTGGCAATCCTTCATTCCAGGGAGGTTGTGGCAAGAACTCCCTAGGCAGCAGACATCATGGATTTTCCTCCCTCTGGGAACCAGCGGTCCCTCCGTTTCTGGTCTGGATCCCTTAGAGACAAAGAACTTCATTCTCTCCCAGACCACAGTGGGGCTGCTGGGGAGTGGAGGGGTGGAGGGGTTAGAATTCTACCCCCCAGGAAACACCCACAGGCTCAGACAGGAGCCCGAATCCTGACTCTGGTCCAGGAGGCGTGCGGTGCTGCTGCCGGGGCCGCAGGGGCCCTCCGGCGAGGGCCGGGCCGGCTGCCAAGGTGCCCGGGGAAGGGGCCGCCCAGCGCAGGCCGGGTACGGGGAGCGCTCCGTACACTGCCCCGAAGGGCTCGTCTGCTCCTGCAGCCCCCTGCCCTCCTCTCCATTCTCTTGCGCTCCTTTTTCCCGGGGAACCTCCGCATTCCCCATCTTCCCAAAGCCGCCTTCGCCCTTTCTTCCCTCCCCGCGACCGTCCCCTGAGTACCCCCCTCCTTCCCCAGCCCACCTTCGCCTCGCTCCTCCGCGGGCTCCTGGGTCCTCGCCCCACATCCCTGGCCTCCCCTCGCCGGCCCCCAGCGCCCAGGGCCCCCGCGGCCCCCTCCCCGCCCCCGCACGGGGCAGCGGCGGCCCCTTTCACAATAGCGCGGCCCGCCTCCCTCCTCTCCGCTCCCGGTTCGCTCCCGCCCGCTCCCCGCCTGGCGCATGCGCCCTCCGGTCGGCGGCGGCTGCGGCGGTGGCGGCTGCGAGCGGC
>NC_043716.1:37189348-37198447 GCF_006229205.1 Suricata suricatta
GTGCCCTTGCCCTGTCCGCCCCCGGCCACCAAACAAGCCGGCATTGGGGGGGAGCCAGCAGCCGCGGGAGCCGGCTGCAGTCCCCGACCCAAGTATCAGGCGGTGCTGCCCATTCAGACGGGCTCTCTCGTGGCGGCGGCCAAAGAGCCTACGCCCTGGGCTGGGGACAAGGGTGGGGCGGCTCCCCCAGCTGCCACCGCCTCGGACCCGGCGGGACCCCCACCACTACCTCTGCCGGGGCCGCCACCCCTCGCGCCCACCGCCGCCGCCGGGACCCTGGCGGCTAGCGAGGGCAGATGGAAGAGTATGAGGAAGAGCCCTCTCGGGGGTGGCGGCGGCTCGGGAGCCTCCAGTCAGGCCGCCTGCCTCAAGCAGATCCTTCTGCTGCAATTGGACCTCATCGAACAGCAGCAGCAGCAGCTGCAGGCCAAGGAAAAGGAGATCGAGGAGCTGAAGTCCGAGAGAGACACGGTACGGAAGGGGTTAATCGGCGTTCGGGCTGAAGAGCGAGTTGTGCGCATGCTCGGGGGAAGGGGGCTGTAGGAGGTTAAGGTATCCCTGGGTTAGGGGTAAGGAGGCTGGCCACCAGCAGAGGAGTATCTAAAGTGTCGAGTTCCCGGGAGCCAGGCTCTCAGACACGTTGGGTCTGAGGGAAGGGTCAAAGGGCAGCCTCCCAGGGGGAGGGGGAGGGGAGGTTTCAGGTGCCAAAGGGTTAATTTAAAATGACAGCCCCAGACTTGTGGGAAAGACGTTCAGAGTGGGAAAAGATCTGATTTGCGAGGGGTTGGAAATGCAAAGGTGGGAATGCTTATGTGGGGGCTTTGTGGAAGGGGTTAAATGAAAGGGCTTTCGCTATAGAAATGCATTCTTAGAGGAGAGGGACACAACAGTGTTGCACTGCTGTAGCATCTTTAGAGAGGAGGGCAGTAGGCTTTTTAACTGGCAGAGAGGCAGAGGTGATTCACTGTGGAATCCCATTTTACTTTTCTTAAATGATATGAAGAGAATGACCGCCTTTGATTTGACAGTTTTTAATGGGAATCTGAGTTATAAAACATGACCCACTGACTAGCTCCCTTGTACAAGCATTGTGTTTAGAGAGACTGGTAGATTTTAAGGCATCAGGGGAAAGTAAGTTTATTAAATGCGTTAAGTAGACCCCCCCAATCTCTATTTTAGAATCTTAAGATAGCAGGGCAGTAATTTATTATTTCTTTGTACTTCTGAGGAGCATGACTATATAGGCTTGTTTTCACTGCAGCAGTAGTCAAGAGTGCCCTATGCATTAAAACATATTCTTTCAGATATCAGGAAAACTGTGTGTGTGTTGTGGGGGTATTACCGTGCTAGCATACCTTACAGCTGCCTAAAAATAAACATGGTTTCTACAATTGTTGTGTTCAGGCTGCAGCAGTCTCTCTCTCTCCCTCTCCCTCCCTCCCTCCCTCTCTCTCTCTCTCTCTCTCTCTCTCTCTCTCTCTCTCTCTCTCTCTCCCTCCCTCCCTCCCTCCCTCTCTCCCTCCCCCCTCTCCCTTTCTCTCCCTCTCTCTTTCTCTCTCTCTTCTCTCTGGCGTTGTGTGCGCCAAGGGCTGAGCAAGGGAGCAGAGGGCTATTCGTTTTGTTTTGTTTGCTTTACAAATGAATTGCATGAAGCAGCGGCTGTTTTATTGGAGAATGCATTCTGCAAGGTGGAATGGGAGCTGGGGCAGGTCTCATTAAAATATCTCATGGTGTTGATTTGTGGAAGTTACTCAACATGGAGGTGGCCCTGCTCAGCTACTGTACTGCAGTCCAGGGGTGTGATGGTACTGTAATTACCACACCTCATAACCTTACTTGGTGGAGGGGGGACGGGGGAAAGAGAAGGACCAGTGAAGGAGAAGAAATCAAGGAAATGTCACCCACAGACTGTGGTTGAGTAATGTTAAGGCTGGGAATCAGAACAGAGGAGATGAAATGAGAGTATGGCTGACTTGGGGGACTCTGCTGATTGTGGAGGTTTATGCTCAGTTCCTGAGGTAATGGCCCCTTTGCAGACTTTCCTAGGCAGTAAAAGTGGGGTGAGTTAAGGATAGACTATCAGTCTGAATTTGGCATCCACTGTTTCTGTTGTGTATTGCAGTCTTAGCATTGCTTAAGCTTGTTTCTCTTATTCTGGTTGTTGTTTGGCCTCTACTGAAATCTCTGCAGCTAAGTAGATATAATGAAGAGAACATTAATATCACTGTCTACCCAAATAATATTCTTACTATGGTGTGTAAAGAGCGTAGTTGGCACCTTTTCTCAGACCATTTTAATGTGAAGTTTTCAATGACAGTAAACTTCTATTTTCTTCTGATTATATAGTTCTCTTTAATTAGAGTCAAAAGACTTTGTTTTAATTAATATTTTGATAAATAGGTAGATTTCTTTGGTATCTCAAATGGAAAGAAATAAGCATGTTTCATGATTGATGGGATTATGGGTACTGATTTCTATTATAATTCTTCCAAATTGAGTGTTCATTGTTTAAATGCCCTGTACACCCCTTTCAAATCCCTCGTGGCATTGTGACTGTGAGCTTTTAATTCCTTCTCAATATTCTCTTTGGACTTTGCCCTGGTGTATAGCATTTAGGAGTGAAAGTAGAGAGGATAAGATTTGGAGAAACTTAGGGCCTCTTAAAAGAACATAAGGTTAATTCTGGAAACTCCCAAACTGATTTGGAGCCACATGGTTAGTAGTAGCAGAGACCATACCATTTGAAAGGCACATTGTGGCCCCTCCCAGAGAAAAGGATCTTCTTTCAAAAGAATGAACTACAAATTCCCCCATTCCCCTCCTCAACTAGGTTAGCCCTAAAATTAAGCAGAGTACCTTGTCTCCTCTACTGTGTTTAAGGAAAACTATTTTGGTTAATGTCTGCCTATTAAAAATAAGTTACATTGCTATGGTCCATGGAAAAAGGCAGAAGACCATACTGATGCCTAAATGGGACTAAGTACCTGGGTGTAATTTTTTGTGTGTTAAGTCTGCATTTTGGCACTCTCTTTTAGCTCCTTGCTCGGATTGAACGTATGGAAAGGCGGATGCAGCTGGTAAAGAAGGATAACGAGAAAGAAAGGCACAAGCTGTTTCAGGGCTATGAAACTGAAGAGAGAGAGGAAACGGAGCTATCCGAGAAAATTAAACTGGAGTGCCAGCCGGAGCTTTCTGAGACATCCCAGACTCTGCCTCCCAAGCCTTTCTCTTGTGGGCGGAGTGGAAAGGGACATAAAAGGTGTGCTGCTAACTTTGTTACACTGTCTGGGCATGATGAGGACACTTGCTTCCAGTGACTGAGAGTAGGGGATTGAGATTTATGAATTAGTTTTATTAGAACCATATCCTGAATTATGAGATCTTCCATGCTGAGAAACTATCTTGAAATATTCTTGCAGGCTATAAAAATCTTTTAGGAACATTTTGGTCACAGTAGTAATTACAGAATGCAGAGTATATCACAAAGAGAATGGGCAACAAATGTGGCATTTGAGTTTCTTAAAGAAAACTATAGCAGTTGACTTCAAGTTAGGAAGCGTTCAATTCCTTCATGGTGTTAGGTATACTGGTGGACAAAGAAGTAAGATCTGTCCTTGGACCCAAAGAGATTAGTCAGTCTAGCTGTAAAGGTGGCATAAATTTTGCAAACTTAGAGTTCAACTGCAATAAAATGTGAAGGTAGACAACAGTGATACAAACTAGGTTTGTGAGACTCAGAGACATTAAGGATTATTCTGAAGTAGAATAGTGAAACTTTTAGCGCAAGATGGATCTTGAAAAAGATGTATAGAATTTAGGTTGGTAAGCAGGAAACGAGATGGCATTCTAGGAATGGGGGGTTGGGGGAGGAGATTGGTGGGAGAAAGAAAAGCCAGTAGATAGCAAGAAAAAAGAAATAGAGATTGTAATTAATATGGTATAGAATTGGTGGAAAAAATAAGAGACTGGTCTCTGGTTGACAGGAATTTTTGAAATAGGTCACAGAGTAGTGCTACCTAATGTTAGCTAAAGGGTCTTGAATAAACTAGGAATCTTTTTAAACTTAGTAGGCAATAAAGTACTATTAGAGGTTTATGGAAATTCACTTGTTCAATAAAGACTTACTGAGGGCCTGTTATATATACTGGTAAGCATGAGGCAGTTCCTGCTCATGGTAGCCAACTGAACGAGGTGTTTAGATATTTAGATACCTGAACTAGTTTGTTCTCTTGCCCCAAAATGTAGTCAATTCAGATTTTATTTAAGGGTCAATACATTTTATAATGTTTTCTTCCCTATCTAATAGGAAATCCCCATTTGGAAGTACAGAAAGAAAGATTCCTGTTAAAAAGCTGGCTCCTGAATTTTCAAAAGTCAAAACAAAAACTCCTAAGCACTCTCCCATTAAAGAGGAACCTTGTGGTTCCTTATCTGAAACTGTTTGTAAACGGGAATTGAGGAGCCAAGAAACTCCAGAAAAGCCCCGGTCTTCAGTGGACACCCCGCCAAGACTCTCCACTCCCCAGAAGGGACCCAGCACCCATCCCAAGGAGAAAGCCTTCTCAAGTGAGATAGAAGATTTGCCGTACCTTTCCACCACAGAAATGTATTTGTGTCGTTGGCACCAGCCTCCCCCATCACCGTTACCATTACGGGAATCCTCTCCAAAGAAGGAGGAGACTGTAGCAAGTAAGGCATAGAGAACACTTGCTCTTATACCCTAGTGGTGGCGGTCAAGCTAACAAGTGTGAAAATGCCTTTGGCATTTTTAAAAAAGTGCAATCAATAAAGCAGAGTTCTGTCAAGAATGAGTAAGTTAACAGCCAGAGACAGACACTGTGCAGGCATTGCAAATAGATGGAATTACAGCAAAATGTGCTCAATGTATTTGCCTGCTTACAACACTGGGAGATGTGTTTGCCAGTAAGTTGCTCATCACAAGAGCACCAGACTTGGGGGTGTAATCTCCGGCAACTTGCATGCCCTCTGAAAGAAGGGTTTTCTGTGCTGTGAAATGCATAGAACTTATACTTTGCCATGCACGACTGTTCCTGCATTTGATATTGTGTGAAACCTGGGAGGGTGGTCTTTGGGTGTTCTCAGGGGCCAATGGTAATTTTTGGGTCGGGGAGCCAGCTTGGGGTGGGGAATTTCACCTGGGCCTCCGCTCTTTAACTATATAAACATTTATCTGTATCTCTATGTCCCGGTCTGGGGGGCAGGAGGAATCTGCCAAAGACCAACAGTCTTACTTTATCTTACTATACTTCACAAAGGTTCTAAATGTGAAGAGTTTACTTGGATTGCAGTAGCCCATTGGTTGTTCATATATTTAAATAAAATGGTCTACAAACTATTTTTCAAACAATAAGGACTATCTTGGGATATCTGAGCTGCTTGGGGAGGGTGTGGGGTGTGGGACCTTGGTCTTCATTCCCTTTTTTTCTTTATGGCTTCCACACAGAGGTGCTCCCTTATCTCCTACATCAACCAGTAACTGCAATGTGCCTTCAATTGTGCAATGTTAGTCTGACAGTCACTGTGGGTACTCTGGGGTGATGGTGGGGGAAGCCTTCTTGAATAGAGCCACAGCCCCAAGTTTCTACCACTGTGTCTTGCCCTAGCAGGGATGGGGATGGGAATCCATTCCAATAAGAAAAGAGCATTCTCCAGGCTTTGTTTGGCTGTTCTGGTGACAAAATTAAGTGGGGAAGATAGATTACTCTTCTTAATTATCTAAAATTCATTAGGCCTCACACTTGAGTACGAGATAGACCAGGATCCTAATCTAGGTTCAGGTTTTTTGTTGGTTCAGTCAGTTGAACAGGTTCATCCTTAATGGTTAACCTTCTTGCTGCCGTGGCAATGCTGTGTAACACCTTAAGAGAAACCGTGAAGCAACTTCCCATCCGGGATTGGGAAATGGCTTGGTCCAGAGCTGTTCTGTTTGACTGGCTGTTTTGAAAACCCCATCTGTCCTAGTACAGAAAATTCCAGCACCTCTGAGATTGTGGGCATAGCAGTACAGAAAGAGTCTGACTGGGGGGATCCCAGCCCTTTGAGGAGCCTGAGTTGTGAATAAACATGTGAATCCTTATTCTTGATGCCCTTATCTCAAGAGGAAGCTCAATGGCTTGTTCTAAGGAAGCCAAAGTCTTTGTGCATGTTGTTCAGGCTGGACCAGCAAGGTAGTTTGTTTGGAGGGAGGAGGGAGCTGTTTAAGAAGACTACATATGTAAGTTTTGAGAACACTGATCTTTTATTTGAAAAATAGGGTCAACTTTTACTCACCTGCCATGTTCTGAGTTTAAGGTTTGATATCCTTGGCCATCAACTGTTGCAGGGAAACCACCCTAAATAATGAAGAAAAGAAGTCGTCTCAGTGTAAAAAAAAAAGTGGTGGGCTTATTTTCTTTTCTTTTGTCTGTTGTTCCCTCTTCCCCTCCCCCAGAGAGAAATTCTCAAAAGAACAACTCAAAAAAACCAAAATGGCTTCCTAGTGAGAACTTCAGTGATGATCCTTTCCTCCATTTTGGGTATGGGCTTTTTTTCTTTTTACACTGAGATGATTCTTCTTTCCTGCATTATTTAGGGTGTCTGATGCCATCAAGTGTTGCAGGAGAAACTTCAGTCTTGGCTGGTGAGTAGAATAGGAATCGTGCTGGTCGGGCCTGGGGTGGGGGTCGGGGGGATGGTGGATGGTGGGACATGTGTTCCCCGTCAGTTGGATGTGGGAGAGTGAGATTCCTTGGTGTATGATTACACTATAGACTTCAAAATGACTACAAATTTCAGTTGTTTTTCAGGAACTGCAATAGCATCCATTATATGAATTGTCAGGTATTGGCTTAGGGTTTTTTGTGATCCTGTGTTTGGCAGACTGCTGCACTGGCATTTTAGGTTTATACCATAGCGAGGACACTGAATATGGCTTCAGGTGAGGCCATAGAATGGATTCCTATCACTTGGTAACTTGGTCTTATCTGGGGAGAGATCTCTTGTCCTAGTGAATAGTAGGAGGGTTGTGTGACCTTGGATTTAAGGGTGGTTCCACCCCTCCTCCCTTTCTTTTTCTTTCTTTCTTTTTTTTCAGTTCCTTCTTGGAGGGACCACTCAGTAGAGCCTCTAAGGGACCCAAATCCTTCAGACCTTTTGGAGGTAGGTACCCAAGACCTGTCAGTGGAGGGGAGTGAGGGACAGAGTAGAAGTGGTGGTTTAACTTGAACGTGTTATGGTAACTGGATGGATGTGTTAAATAACTCTAAAGCCAGAGGGAACTTGAGTGATTATCTAACCCAACTCTTTTTATTTATATAGAAGAGAAAACTGAGTTTAAGAGTAGTAAAATGATTTATTCAAAAATAAGTAGCAAGGGAGTGCTCAAAACAAAATGAGATTTCACGCTAAGTAGACGAATTAGCATGTACCACTCAGCAACAAAATTCTATATTCCAAACTCATTTGCCTCTTAAAACAGACTCTTTGCAAAATATGGAGGTAGGGAGGGTTTATGGCAGTCTCAAGGGTTGTTTCAGTTTGACGTGATTTCACCTTAGAAAAAGTTGAGGAAATAATTTTCAAATGTAGACAGTCTCCAAGGGTGGGTGTGGGGAGAAGAGTATGTGTTTTGTTCTGTTACCAGGAGGTTTTCTTATGACATCCATAGAACTCACAGACTCAGGTGGGACCTGCAGGGAAAAGATTTTACTTTCCTGGAAGCTGGAAAGGAGTTCATGTATACATGTGTCATGTGGTGATAAATACTGCTGTTCTTTACACAGAACCTGGATGACAGTGTGTTTTCGAAGCGGCATGCAAAACTGGAGCTGGATGAGAAGAGAAGGAAAAGGTGAGGCTAGAGATACTCGTTCTGGAACACCTGAGCCCTAGGACCCTGACCTCTCTCATCCATGCTATGAAAACACCCTTAAATTACTGGCATCCCAATTGGTTGAGTATCTTAGTTTGAAGTGGTAGTTGTTGTAAGTAAAGATGTTTGGCTTCTTTTTCTTTGTGTATGCCCTTCCTCAGTTCCATTCTCTGAGGAACACCAACACATGATTTGGACTGCTAGACCTACACAGCTCTTTCCTGACCCGGCAGACAGTTCACTTTACCATAACCCGCCCTGCCCACCCTATTAAGAAGAGTCAGCACAGGTCTCCTCAGTTAGTTGCTTTTATAGAGCAGGTTTTCAGTAATATTGGGTTTGTTTGTTTTGTTTGTCTGGTTTGTTTTTCCCAGATGGGATATTCAGAGGATCAGGGAACAAAGAATCTTACAACGACTGCAGCTCAGAATGTATAAAAAGAAAGGAATTCAGGAATCTGAGCCTGAGGTTACCTCATTTTTCCCTGAGCCAGATGATGGTAAGTTTTGTCTACGTAAAAGAATAGGTTTTTCAAAGACAGAAAAGGATGCAAGGCTCCAGGGTACAACTTGCTCTGAATGAATGAACAGCATTTTGGAGCAGGTGTAGTTGCTAGACATTTCCCCTCCATGTCACTAACGAGGTCCCATTTGGCTTTCTTCCATAGTTGAAAGTTTGATGATTACCCCCTTCTTGCCTGTTGTAGCATTTGGACGACCATTACCCAAATTAACTCCGCAGTAAGTACAAAGGTTTTTTTTTCCCCCCCTCCCCTCTCAGGTAGCCTGCACCCTACCTCCTTTTTAGACCTCATGAAAGCTTAGACATAAGGCAGAAACAGGTGGCTTAGGGATAGCCATGGTTTTTTGACAGAAGTGAGGCCACCCAGGCAGTTAGCTCTTGCAGTGATAATGAAGAGGACTGCTTTTTGAGTTAGAAATAGATTATTCAGTCATTTTAATAGCAAACTGTTTCTCTGACTTCTTCTCGCCCTGGTATACCCTTCCTTATAGTTCTGAGTATCGTGACGTTTACCCGAAAACAAAACAACCAACCTCACCATGAGCTTAAGGACCTGATGAGGAATAAAAAGTGAAGTGATGAAGCAAGTCATCTTCACAGGGTAGAAAAGAGATTCAAGATTTGGCAGATAAATGTCTGAAAAGACAGTTGCTCTTTTAAAACTATTCTGTGATACAGCCATATGGGAAGGGATATTTGGCTATGAT
>NC_043716.1:37198547-37199627 GCF_006229205.1 Suricata suricatta
AACCAACCTCACCATGAGCTTAAGGACCTGATGAGGAATAAAAAGTGAAGTGATGAAGCAAGTCATCTTCACAGGGTAGAAAAGAGATTCAAGATTTGGCAGATAAATGTCTGAAAAGACAGTTGCTCTTTTAAAACTATTCTGTGATACAGCCATATGGGAAGGGATATTTGGCTATGATTATTTTGTAAGTTAATGAATGAGGCAGGAAAGACAACCCAAACTTGGAACTTGGGGGTCAGAATTAGGAGTGGTGAGGGGCATACTGTCTTTTTTAGAGCTGATCTCATGTCCATACTGAATCCCTTCTAGTCTTGCAAGTTGATTTCCTTATGTTTTTTTTGCCAGAAATTTTGAGCTGCCCTGGTTGGATGAGCGTAGCCGATGCAGGTTGGAGATCCAGAAGAAGCAAACACCTCACCGGACGTGTAGGAAATAGCTGGGTTGGCAAGAACCTTCTGTCTTCAGATAGTTGTAGCATGCCATTCCCAGAGAATGGCAGAGACCTGTATATGTGACCTATGTCCTCATGTATGTTATCATTCGCTAATAATGCCCTTCCATACTCCCTTGATCTTGGTTTTGTTTTCATCACTCTGATTTCACAAAAACAGTTTCATTGGGCTAATTGTGAATTATGGAGGATGATTGGGATTTCTTTTCCCTTTTTGGGAATATGAGCTGTCAAGCTAAATCTATAGGATGGCAGATTCAGAAGCCTCAGGGGTCTGCTTCTATGCATTTGCCTATGTTAAAGGGGCAAAAGGGCTCTTTTACTTCAACTTGTGGAAGATGGAGCAACCCCTGTGTTTAGAGCTGTGCCTGCATGGCACTCTTCTCGCCCTGGTATACCCTTCCTTATAGTTCTGAGTATAGTGACATTTACCCGAAAACAAAACAACCAACCTCACCATGAGCTTAAGGACCTGATGAGGAATAAAAAGTGAAGTGATGAAGCAAGTCATCTTCACAGGGTAGAAAAGAGATTCAAGATTTGGCAGATAAATGTCTGAAAAGACAGTTGCTCTTTTAAAACTATTCTGTGATACAGCCATATGGGAAGGGATATTTGGCTATGAT